>NW_019268602.1:436453-473950 GCF_002738365.1 Cucurbita moschata | reverse complement strand
TTTTTTTTTTTTTTTTTTTTTTTTTTTTTTTTTTTTTTTTTTTTTTTTTTTGTCTGTTTCTCTTCCTTCTTCTTCTGGTTATTTGAGTTTTTGAGTCAATTCTTTCATTTGGGTACCTGGAACCTTCCATTTATACACCCGTCTTCCCTCCTTTTCGTCGTTTTTCTTTCTGGGTCTCTCTGTTTCTGAGCTTTTCTTGATGCAAAAACCTTCTACTCAACAACCTTCACTCTTGTTTATTCAATGCCGAGTCCACCGGATTCTCAATTTCAATGATTCGTTCGAGATTTGACTGTGGGCCGACAAAGTTCGAGCGTAGAAATATGTAGCCATTCAATCCTTGTTGGAAATTTTGCTCTACAAATGGGGAAGAACTCGAAAGAACCCAGCGTTAAGGTTATCATCCTTTTGCTATTGGTAATCTCATTACACCATTCTTCCGATGCTAAATGCCAGGGAAGAACAACCCAGCACCTCGCTTCCTCAGGGCCATTTCCAACATCATCAACATCACCAACGCCAATAATCGCTCCGCCGTTTAAAAATGGCGTTCGAAGAATCATCCTCAGCGTGCTGTTGGGCGTAGCAACAGGGTTAATGGGTGCCCTTCTTTTCGCTTGTTTAATCCGCAGCTTCGTCAGATACCTTAACAAAACCCCAATTCTGAAAGGCCCTGTTATATTCTCCCCCATTATCCACCCCAAAACACTCCATCTCGCCCTCAGAAACGAAAATCAGCTTCTGGGTTCCAACCCTCATGGAAAGTACTACAGGACAGTTCTGGACAATGGGCTGACCATAGCCGTAAAGCGGCTCGAGGGGTTCACGAACACGGCAGCGAGGAAGTCGGAGAAGAGGCAGTCACAGCAGCAGCTAGAGAGGCTAGCTAGGTTGAGGCATAGGAATTTGATGAGCTTAAGGGCTTATGTTGGGGAAGGGGAAGGGGTGTGGTTGGTTTATGATTATGTGGGAACAGGGAGCCTTGAGGATGTGATGAAAAGAGTTAGAGATAATGAGGTGAGGTTGGGTTGGGAAGTGAGGCTTGGAATTGCTGTTGGGGTTATAAAAGGGCTTCAGTATCTTCACTTTGAGTGTGATCCTCACATTCTTCACTACAGTTTGAAGCCTTCCAATGTGATGTTGGATGCTGAGTTTGAACCCAGGTTGGGTGATTGCGGCTTGGCTAAGCTATTCTCCAAGTTGGATATGGCTGCTACCTCTGCCTATACCTCCCCTGAGTGCTTCCACGACTGCAGGTTTGGATTCTAAAACCTTCAAGTCTATTTGATAATGATTTGTTCAAGTTTGTAAGGCTTAAATTATTGCTAAACTTGTGAACAACTGAACAAGAAATGGTTCTAGTACTTGATCTTTTATATATCTTCTTAGGAAAGAATATGGTTTTAGTAGTCTTCTTGTGAATCAATGAACTTTGGGATGTTCAGTATTCTCTGTTTTACTCGGTTTAGAAGCGTGAGATCCCACGTCGGTTGTAGAGGAGAACGAAACATTCTATATAAGGGTGTAGAAACCTCTCCCTGGCATATGCGTTTTAAAACCGTGAGGCTGAGACGATACGTAACGGGTAAAAACGGACAATATCTGCTAGCAATTGGCTTGAGTTGTTACAAATGGTATGAGAGTCAAGCACCATTTTTGAAACGGGTGTGCTAGTGAGGACGTTGGGCCCTCAAGTGGTGTGGATTGTGAGATCCCACATCAGTTGAAGAGGAGAACGAGACATTCCTTATAAGGGTGTGGAAACCTCTCCCTAGTTCACATGTTTTGAAACCGTGAGGCTGACAGCAATATATATCGGGCCAAAACGGACAATATCAGCTAGAAGTGAGATTGGGTTGTTACAAATGGTATTAGAGTTAGACAACGAGCGGTGTGCCAACGAGGACGTTGGGCCCTCAAGGGGGGTGGAAACCTCTCCCTAGCAGCCCCATTTTAAAACTATGGGGAGGCTATACATAACGAGTCAAAACGAACTATATTTGCTAGGAGTGTATTTGTACGAGTGTATTTGGGCTGTTACAAGCATCTTCATTGATGAGCATTTCCTCGAACAGCAGTTCTAAGCAGATTCGACGTTTGTCGTTTCCAGTTTTGACAGGTACAGCGACAAGAGCGACATCTTCAGCTTCGGGATGATACTGGCTGTCCTACTAACAGGCAGAGATCCAGCAGATGCATTCTTCAGAGAAGCAGGGAGTGGAGGGAGCTTAGGACAGTGGCTACAACAGTTGCAGCTGGCGGGGGAGGCTCGAGAAGCACTGGACAAGAGTATCACAGGAGAAGAAGGGGAAGAAGATGAAATGGTAATGGCAGTGAGGATAGCTGTAGTGTGCTTATCAGATGAGCCAGCGGACAGACCTTCAAGTGATGAGTTGGTACACATGCTAACCCAATTGCACAGCTTCTAAAAACAAATCCATTTCATTAGGTGTTTATCTTTGTTACTTAATTTCAATCATTAAAAGAAGAAGAAGAAGAAGAAGAAGAAGCTTATTACTGTAAGGAGGTGTTGACCTGTCCTGTCTTGTTGATGATGTAAAAGAAAGAAGCTTTTGTCCAAAGTAAATTCCATTTTCAGAGTATGGTTGTCCTCATGAAATGACCACTTAACAAACGCCCCATCGGTGGGGTTCTCGTTGTTTTTTCTTTTCACCACGTGCTTTCAATGATCCATGACCCTAATGCTCGTCTTGTCCTCGACCACAACCAATAAGGAATGCATTGGAATAAGAAACAATTCTCGAGTGTCGAAATGCATGTGGCATATCACCATATGACCTCTATTTTATTCGTAAGTCACTGGTTCGATCAAATTGGGTAAGATAAAAATATTAAGAATACACGTAAATAAATAAAATCTTAGAACAAAAACATATAAGAAAAAAAGAAAAGTTAGAGAAGGGGGAAGGGGAATGATTAAGGCTTTCTCCCATAGTGAAGGAGCATTAGATGATGTGTGGGTGAGGAGTGAGGAAGCAAAGTGAAGAGTGAGTCTGATGATGAAGAAGAAGCTGTCCAAATGCTATCTCTTACATGCTGCAATGTCCAAAATGGTTCCACTTCTTGCCCTCTACATCTTATCTCTATCTGCAACCCATGCAAATCACCCATTATTTAACCACATATACGTACTACACGAAATAAAATTAGGGTATACACAAGTTCGTTTGGACCAACCAACTCGAAATCTTAGGTTGATTGAATTGGTAACTCGAGCCACCTTAATAGAGTTTACAACCCAACCCTGGACATGGCTGGTCAGGTTGATCTACAGGTCACAACGTATCATTAACATCGGTTACAAACGTTAAACATTCTTAACCCTTTTAAAAGTAGGAGTGGGTTGGATTGTAAACTCTATTAAGGTGGGTCAGGTCGTGAAGCCATAGGAAGATGACCAAGATTTTAGAACTATAATAGAATTAAACTCTAACCGTGTGTTACCATGTTGTGTTATTCTAAAAGTCTTATCAAACTCTACGCGGCTTGAATCATGGTTTCGTAGAGGGATGGAAGCGCATAAGGTATGGATTAGGTGAAGAAGTGGTTGTATCAAAAGGAAAAGTGAGGAGTTAAACAAGAACTTCCCTAACAAGAATATGAAAAGAAAAGAGCAAAAGAGAGCGTTGAAGTAGTGGGAAAGATATAATAGATTGAAAGGAGAGGGTACCCAATATCATTCAAGAACTGGCAAAAAGATCATTAATCATTATGGGACCCAAACAAGACTTTGCTCCTAAGCCAAAATCTCATCATAACAATCATCCCTTTATACTTTAATACTTTATACTTTATTATTATAATTAAATTCAATTCAATTAAATTCAATTCAATTAAATTCAATTCAGCTACCCATAATGCTCGCCCATGAATAAGAAGAAATAAAACTTTATTATAAAACCAAAACACACACATTTCGCCTCCACGTTACAACAGGAAACCCTATTTTATTATTTTATTAAGGTCAATACATATTGTTTAAGTTTATTATATAGTTTTTATTCACCCAGCCGCCCTATATACATCTCTCTATCCAATCATTGTCAAACCCTCTGATCTGTCCTTTTATCCTTAATTTTCTTTTTTTCCCTTTTTTTCAACCACTTGGAATCATTCTGTTCCACACATTATCCTCTTCATTTTCATGCACAACAATATTTCCTTTTAAAAAATCTATTTTTGAAGGAATTAAAAATATGCACAAAAGTAGAGTATTCTTTTATTTACACAATGATGGATTGTTTCTTTTAGAGATGATTTCAAAAGTAAATATATATTTTTTTTTTTACCTATGTGTATTATTTTGGTTCAGAGGGGTAATTATTACAAAAGATGAAAAAATATGATCACCATTCTGACATACAAAAAATAAAATAAAGTTTCAAACTTTATAGTATAAATATCATAAAACAAAAAAATGATGAAGTGGGATGAAATCATTCATGATAGACTATGTATGAAAAGAATTATTTTTACAACATCAAATTTACCAAAAACTAACCATTTCTTTAAAATATATATATATATATATGTTTTGAATAAAGGTGGATAAATAGGAGAATTAGGGTTGTAATGTGGTTGGTGGTATGGATATGTAAACATCAAAAGTGCAGCACTTAAAGAGAAAAGGGTTTTGATGAGGCATTTGAATATCAATCAATGGCCCTACCTTCCAACATAATATCTTCTTTACAAAAATTAAAAAATCAAAATCCCCAACAATTCCCTTGCTGACCTAAATCGCTCCCAAGCATGACGACACAAACTCCATGTATTATAATACCATTCTCGGGTCCACGTGTCGTTTTCTCCATTTAACACCTCATTTTTCTTAATTTAATCAAATTCTATATCAATGTCTCTCCAAAAACACCCTATGCTAAGCCAATACTACTTTTTTCCATATTATCATATATATAGGTTTTTGGGTATAATTTTTTTTATTAAAAAAAGAATTTTTGTTAATAATAATTAGTGAAGAACTATGATATTACATAATTAAGTGTGAGGTTGAAAAGCAAAATGATTAGGGTTGGAAATAATGTTTTTATGAAATTACATATCTATATAATTACTATGAATAATTTGAGTTATTAATTCATCCATGTTAACCAGTACTTTTTATAATGCAAGCAATCATAATTTTTTTAAAATAAATAAATAAATAACATTTTAGCAATCATAGTCTATTAAATTCTTATTTGTACTTTCAACTTTGATTTACTAAATGCATTTAATTCTCTCTAATTGTAGTATTTATAGGTTTTTATTTTCCCTTCTTTTTAAGAAATAAATTGACATAATGGTAAACTATCCTATTTCTTTTATTTCCAAATTAATAACTCGGTGAATAAATATTAAATGAATGACATATGACAAGCTACCAAATTAGGAAGTTCATTATTGTAATTTTTTTTTAATTTTTAAATTTGATCAAGATTTAAAAAATTAAATATGTATACAACATTAAAACACAGTCTTCTGGTCCAAGAAATGCTATAAAAAAAATAAATAAAAAACATGGAAACCTTAAAAGCTAACATTAAAAGAGACAAGCAAGCTAGCATTCTTAAAGCTAAAGACTTATAAATATTTGGTTCTTAATATTCATTAACTAATTAATGGATTATTATTAGTTAATTAAATTTAATTTGTGTTAATTATGATAATAAAGAAATTAAGAAATACCTCTGATTCGCTCTCCAGATGCAGCTTGGAAACCAAATATTTCATCACCAAACGAACCGTCATCTTTTCATCCCTATACATTCAAAAAATAAAAATAAAAAAAGAGAGAAAGTCAAAGGGAAGAAAAATAAATAAATAAAGTTATTTAATTAAAAAGAGAAAAAAACTCACTTGATTCTGAGATAATTTTTTGAAATCTGAGGCAAGAATGGTTGTTTTGATCTGCATTAACAAAACCCAGAAATTCAAAGGCTTAGAGAACAATTTGATTATGATATGTAATTAAGAACAAGATTAAGGAGAAATCTTTTTGTTTTTTATTTTTATTTTTTTTACTTACTGATTTTCTAAGGCTTTTAATGTAAACCAAATACCAGAATGGGGCCGCCGGGGAGGATTTATGATTCTGACGTCGGAGCTCGGCCCGGCACCGCCGGCCTGAACCCCGGAGCTTTGGAATTGGATAAACGGCCCACCTAAGTAAGAACTCCGCCGACCGCCAACCGGTAGAAAGGAAGAAGACGACGACGCAGCCGATATCGGCCTGAATGCCCAATTGATCTCTTGCTGTACAAAGTTGGAAGAGGTAGGAGTTCCAAAAAACAACTGCATTCCCGTCTCCGACCGAGCTGTCGTAGCAGCTTCAGGGGTTAAGAAATCCCGGCTGGTGGTGGCGGTGGCGGTGGCGGTGGCGGCGGGGTTGTCACCTCCTCCGCCGGGTAATAGATCTAGCTCGACCAAATTGGAGGTTGTTGGAGGTCTCCCGCGGCCGATACTTAATTGAAGCCACCCATCATCTCTATTAAAAGGGGGTTCTTCATTAAAACTGTTAGTTGTGGAGTCATCATCCGCCATGGGAGGAGGAAGAGGAATTAGATAAGGATGAGAATAGTAATAGTAATAATTTTCAGAAATAGGCGGAGGAGCAGCATTCATGAGATGGTCGGCGCCGCAGCCGGCGGATGGACGGAGTTGGGAGAGAGGGGTATGGGCAGGAAGCATTGTCATGGGCGGCGACCCGGAGAGGCGAGGGGTTGGAGAAGTAAGGGGATGTTTTGGTGAGGGGAGGGCGCCATGGAGGGAGGGAAATAGGTGGAGAAAGGTGGCTAATTTTGGGGGCCATGGAAGAGTAGGGGTTTGTATGAAGGGAGAAAAGAAGAAGAGAGAGCCATTAAGAAAAAGATTAGGGTTGTTGGTTGTAGGGGCTGTGGTGCTTGAGTGATCATATTCATGAGTCCATGGGATTGGAGAAGTAGATCATCATAATCACACCTAAAAATTCTTGCTTTCCATTATTCTTTCTTTATCTTTGGAACCTTGTGGAGATGATCAAATAGTTGCAGAAGAGAGAGAAAGAGATTGGGTCAGTTGGAGTCTCCTTGCTTGCCACTTCCAACTTTTTGACGTTCTAGGTTGGGATTTGAATAACAATTCTATTACAAATAGTATCAGAGCTAAATATTGACATTGCTCGTTCGGATACAAATTTATTTCATATCCGATCATATTATAAAGGAAAATTAAAGAAATAAAGAATGAAAAGTAAATGACCTTAAGAGCCAAAATAATATAATATGCTTCCCTTTTTTAATTTTATATTACAACGTTCAACATTTGAACATTATAAATAATTAGGATATTAAATAGTTTTTATTTTTTATTTTTTTAAATTTTATATTCTTAAAAATGAAATAAGTATAAATGTCTTTTCTGTTTTTGCAATGTCACCAAAATGGTCCTTTTTATCCGTAAAACTCGATGTGTGATGGTTAAACTAAAATTCATTAATGTTAATTATAAGGAATTAAATAAATATATATTTTTTAAGGCTTTGATGTCATAATAATAGTAATTATTTAAATTATTTCATCGAAAGTTGGTCCCAATAAACTTTTATTGAAATGCTAGCCATTGCATGGCTTCCTAAATTCCTTTTTTTTTCTTTTTTTTTTGTAAATAAATAAATAGGACAAAAATGGAAAAAGTTAGTGGTCCCTTGTAATTAGAGCTATGGTTGAAAAATGGTTATAATTTTTTCTTTTAAAAAAAAATAATAATATGGGTGAAACAAATAGAATAATAATAATTTTTTTTATTTAAATGTATATATATATATTATATATTTTTTAATGGTCGAAAGATTTTCATTTAATTTCAAAATATACAATCCCATGTAATTGCGGCTGTGTGAACATGATTATTATTAAGAAAAAAAAATTGAAATTTTAATATAAATATTGAAGAGTGGAAGGACATGCATGGTCAAGTTAGAACCATATTTATCTGATCGAAAACAAAGTTGATCCATTACGTATCGCTGTCAGCCTCACTATTTTAAAACGCATATTCTAGGGAGATGTTTCTATACTCTGATAAGGAATGATTCGTTCTCTCTTCAATCGATGTGGAATCTCCCAATCCACTCCCTTGGAGTCCTAGCATTCTGGGTTGCATACACACACTCCTAGGTTTGACATCATTTGTTACAGCCCAAGTCGCTATTGTCTGCTTTGACTCATTACGTATCGTCATCAGACTCACGGTTTTAAAACGGGTATGTTAGAAGGAAGTTTTCACACCGTTGTAAGGAATGTTTTGTTTCTCTCTCCAACAGATGTGGAATCTCAATCCAACATTCTCGCTCGCACAGTTGATATCATTTGTAACAGGCTAAGTCCACCACTGAGAAGTATTGTCTGTCTTGACTCGTTACGTATTGTCTACTCGTGATTTTAAAACACGTATGCTCATTCTCCTCTCCAACCGATATGGGTAGAAAAAAGACGTATGTTTTAAGCTAATGTTTGATTAAATATACTAAAACCAAGAAGAAAGTATAAAGAAAGAGTAGTTTTGGTTAGATGATTATGTTTTGTGAATGAGATTGTAAGGGAGATTAGGTTTGGCATGTGCTTCCCACTGTGTGTTTCACCGGTGTGTTCCCTTTGTTAATGTTTGGTTGTTCCCGAAAGCATAATTTAAGAATGTGTGTACTGTTTTAAACCAAGAAGCAGAAGACAGACATGTTGGTTTTTTATCATAAAAGTTGAGCCATTGGGATGCCTGCCACTTCTCCATCGGATGTCTCTTCTTCCTTCTCAAAAAAGCTCACCCTTTTTCTTGAACCCATCAATTCAACATTCTCTGCAACTCTCTCCCTCTCTCTCTCTCTCATGAGTGAACTTTCTTCCTCTCTCTCCTCATGCTTGGTTTTCTGTCCCAACAATTTAATATTCTTACCAGATTCCGTGTCGGTTCGAGAGGAGAATGAAGCATTCGTTATAAGAGCGTGGAAACCTCTCCTCCAGTAGACATGTTTTAAGATAGTGAATATGACAAAGATGTGTAACAGGGCAAAGTGGATAATGTCGGTTAATTGTGGGTTTGAATTGTTACAAATTGTATCAGAGCCACATATTAGGCAGTGTGCCAGCCAAGACGCTGGCCTTCTAAGGGAGTGGATTGTGATATCTTACATCGGTTGGAGAGGAGAACCAAGCATTTCTTAATAAGAGTGTGGAAACCTTTCATGAGTAGACGCATTTTAAAACAGTGAGACTGACGTCGATATGTAACAGGCTAAAGCAAACAATATCGATTAGCAGTGGGCTTGAGTTGTTACAAATTGTATTAGAGTCACACATCATGCAGTGTGCTAACGAAGACGTTGGCCCCCTAGGGGATGGATTGTGAGATTTCACATCAGTTGTAGAGAGAAATGGAGCATTCCTTACAAACCTCTCTCTAGCAAACATATTTTGAAACAGTGAAATGGTGATACGTAATAGTATCAAATAGTATCAAAGCCACACATCAGGCGGTGTGACAACGAAGACGCTGGGTCTCCTAGAGGGATGGATTGTGAGATCTCTCATCGGTTGGAGAGAGAAACGAACGTTCCTTAATAATGTGTGGAAACCTCTCCGCGGACAAGTTTTAAAATTATGAGATTGACGTAATCTGTTTCAAAATTTTCTTTTGGACGTCGTTTTTGATATTTTTCTGTAAAAATCTTGTTGTTCAAATTTGGTATATTTGGACTTATAGCCACAACTACTCAAGCGTAGGAATAGAGAGTTGTAGTTGACTTGGGGCTTCCACTTTAGCCTTTGGCGTTTACTAAACTTGATCATCAGCCTTGGCCATTCCATTCCTAGGCGTCAGAAAGGGCCAGCTGCTAGCTGCCATGGCTAGACCAGACGCCCACTACAAAGCCAACGCAATGACCAAAGTCCAAGCCAATGCCCAACTTTCATTGTTCAGTCACCCACTACAGTCCGACTCACGCCTGATGACTAAAAGACATCACCCTCATGCCTCCCAAACAATCATACAAGTCAGAAGGCACTGAGACTAGACATGTCTATGTTCTTTTTGTTTTTAAGAAAAGGCCTGCGGTTACTCAGGAGAATGATGCTTTACAAGAGCTTGTTCACAGGCTACTACCAACCTTCCCCGTTTTATCTGCATCTTCCTAACCAAGACCCAGAAAGAAGAGGCGACATCGTCGTATACTCGATATTTGTTGCACCCAGTGTCACGAAATGATTGAGAACTTCGACGGGTCGAAATGCATTTTGTTCTTTGGGTCTAATGGCAAAACAAAAAGAAGAACGAGGAAGATGCACGACCTAAGTGCAATGACATATTATCTTTTCAAGTAATACAGTGGAGAGTACTCCAAGTACTGTATCTCGAAGAAATGTGATTAAATGAGTATAGTTTAAATTTGAGATTGAAATTACATCATCAAATTTGAACGTTACACACAATATTGTTGAAAAATATTGACCGTAACTCAGTTTTTCACGTAATGTAATTTTTGGTTAACATTAATAGGGATGACAAAGTCTTTCTTGTAACCTTATGATTGATGATGAAGATTGGCACTTTCACCTATTCAGCAGAGTGGACCATTTCTATAATTACTCTCACCAACTTGGACTTCTACATACTCAAGCTAGTCAATTTAGCTTTAAAGTGCAGTGAATAAGGGTAATTAATTTTATACACTAAACTACTTATAATTGGATAATAAGTATTGCTAAAGAGTTCTCGAATATGAAGTTAATTTAAGGTTCGATTCTCAATAAGTATGTTTGGGCGAGTAATGAAGACATATAGCATCTCGATGCTTAGGGTAATATCATAAATGTATTAATGGACTCGATAGTTCTCGGTTGACACAATATTAACTTGTGACAGTGTGTAAGTCATGGTCTCACCCGATTACAAGAGTACAGTTTAAACATCTAACCACTTGATTAATGGTTAGCGTTTGAACCCGTTGAAGCATAAAATTATAAAACCAATTTTAAAAAATAAAAATAAAAACGTATTTATTTTTATCACTTATTCAGAAAATTAAAATTTAATCATTTTTTATTTTAATAAAAGGAAGATTATGGCGGAAACAAAAACAAAAACGCGTTTTATTTGACAAAAGAGTCGTGGTAGTGGAGCTGAGAGTTGGATGGATTCGCTTCACATATTTATGATCTGAGCGCCAACTGCTCTTCTTCACCGCGCGCGCTCTCTCTCTCTCTCTCTTCGCTCACCGATCTCGATCTTTTCTTCTTGGTGAAGACGAAGATGCAGATGATGATCTCCAAGGCCTCCTCTGCCATGGCCTCCTTGCCTTGCACTAGGGTTCGTTTTCGTACTCCTTATTCTCTTTTTTCTCTGCACATTTTTGTTTCGCAATTGCTGTGGCACATGTTTTTTGTATGAATTTTCTTCTTGTTTTGTTCGAATGTTTTGTATGTGATCGGGTTTAACCTGTGGCAACTGTCGAATGTAGCTTAAGCAGCGTAATCTGTGATTCTGTGAGGGGAGGATACTGTTTGTTTTGTTGCGAGTCTTAGTTCGTTGGCTTGTTGTATTTCTATCGCTACTTTCTGCCTGTATGACGATGAATCTATAACGGATTTTGTTGCTTTTCTTGTCTGAAATTTTTGTGATACTGAAATTGTTTTCGTGGAAGCTCTGTTATCTTCGTACGTGCTCCTGTAATTGTTACTGCTAATTTTGTTGCTAAGATCTGTACAACATGATTTATGCCCTTCCTTCTCGCGTCTCGTATCATGTCATTGTGGGTAGTGAGTCTGTAATGTTATCATGGTTTATTGACGAATGGGAGTTTCAGGTGAGAAGCGTATGTGTCTGGCCGAGCGTTAAACAACTTTCGTTTAGAAAAGACCTTTTATATGGGGTTATGCGACTCTTATCTACTCCATTGAAAACGTTGCGTGGAGCTAGTCGTTCACTTAAAGTTGCTCAGTTTTGCAGTGTCGTCAATATGTCCTCCACCTTGCAAATTGAACTGGTAAGTTATTAGATCTGGAAATTGTTTATGTGCCGTCTATCATATTAGTTATTTTTCCACACGATGGTCTTGTGGTGGTGATTTTATGATATACTTCCTGGTTTATTATTTTCCTTTATCAATTCATGATTTGATTCTAAAAAATTTTGCTCGAGGGAATTTCTATTTGATAGGAAGAGGCCTTATCTCCATTTCATTTTTTTGGTTGCATTTATTTCCAAAGTTTGATTACTTCAAAGATTGCAACACATGATTTATCACTTTAAAACCTTCTCAGCTACACAACATATAATTCTTGTTCTGTGTCCATGTGATTAGGTGGCTGCCGATTATATTGAACTAGATATTAGCCAATGCTCTTTCTGCGCTCCCACCCCTAGTTAATCCTTGTTTAGGATGCTGGCTGTCCACTATCAATCTAGGTTCTACATCTCACAATAATTTCTTAGACACTTCCAGCAGGCACATTAATTGCATACCTCTCTTTTCCTCTACTCCACTTCGTAGGTACCTTGTCTTCGTGATAACTACGCATACCTCTTACATGATGTTGACACGGGCACAGTTGGCGTTGTTGATCCTTCTGAAGCTCTACCAGTCATAGATGCTTTAACCAAGAAAAACAGAAATTTGACATATATACTTAACACTCACCATCATGATGATCACACAGGTGGAAATGAAGAATTAAAAGCAAGGTACGGAGCGAAGGTATGATTATTTATTATTATTATTATTATTATTATTATTATTATTTTGTGTTGTACCAATATTCTAGTTGGCGCTATCCTGTATATATTGTATGTTTGAACCCTAAAAGTTGGTCATTGAGGTGTTTTCCATGGATTCAACCTAAAGGCCATGAGTCCCTGGTCATTTTGTGATTATTCCCTTAGTCTCATTTTACTTGATTAGAATCCCTTCCTTTACTGGGGTCCCTTTTGTGGGCTTTGTTTTTTGTATGGTTGTGTATTCTTTCATTTTTTTCTCTCAATGAAAGTTAGGTTTTTTATTTAAAAAAAAAAAAAAACTAGAGGCCATTTGCCCTTTTTGAGGCAATTATGTGAGAAATTAAATAATTCTAAATTTATTGATACCAAAAGAATGTAGGCTTATATGCTATTCTATTCTTTGTCCAAGCATAGTGAGGTGGATTTTTTTTTTTTAATATGAAACACAAGTATCTAGTCATGAGAACGCCATACCTTGTGATATGCAAGAAATGTTACATACTTCAGTACTGATGAGAGTATTCTGAGTTTTTTTTTTACTTGTTTTGAAATAAATACTTTACTAACCTTTCCTTTAAATCAAGGCCAGGATTTAAAGCATTAAGGATTTGATGCTGACATATGTTATTTGATAGTCTTTGAGATATTTCATATTCAAATTTTTATATCCTTTTCGCTGTTTGTAGGTGATTGGCTCTGTAATAGACCATGACAGGATTCCTGGAATTGATATAACCTTAAGAGATGGAGACAAGTGGATGTTTGCTGGCCATGAAGTGCACGTAATGGAAACTCCTGGTCATACTCGAGGTGTTTGTTACTACTTGTTGCTTTTAGATTGGTTTCTCTTATGATAATAGGTACAGTAGATTTGTTTCTTGTATGATTACTCTCTCCTTTCTTTGCATGTGCATGAAAAGTGAGGGAATAAAAGAACAGTGATTCTTTCATCTGTCTCAAGAGAGTGATAATAGATTCTTTCATATGATTTAGCCATGCTTCTCTATCCATATTGTATTATAACTTTCTTTATCATTCTTCATAATTATTATGCTTTCTCTTAGCTAATTTTTCTTCAAAAACTTACTATTTGGTTGTTCTAGTTCCATACAACTTTTGTATAACTTCTTTGCACAGCCGATCTTTTCTTTGATCATTCTAGTTAAAAGAAGTCTTGCAATATTTGATATGTAGTATAGATGCATTGATGATGACTAGAAGAGTCTTTATTGGGAAATAGATGGAGTTTTTGGGCATGCTGCTTCTGTAGGCTTTTGCTTGGTTTCCATTCTTCAAACTTGCATCTCATCGAGGAAAAAGAAAAGCAAAATTGATGATGTGGGTTTTGTTGTACTTATGTAACTCAAATATGTGTCTGGGAAAAATTAAAAAACACAGTGTGGGTTTGTTGTGCCCACTAAACGTCTCAAGTAGGAGTCTGAGAGATTCGAGACTAGACTTTTTGAAAATTATGCTACCTTGGTTTCATCTGGCTTGTATCTTGTATAGTATCTTAGATATATTCATCATTGTTCTGCTTCTTAGTTCTTGTGGATTTGTTTGTGCCTATGGAATTCTGGCTCACCATTATATACTCTTTGGCCTGATTTTTTGTTTTTAATTTTAACTGAATTCAGGTCATATTAGTTTCTATTTTCCTGGATCAGCAGCAATTTTTACTGGTGATACATTATTCAGCTTATCTTGTGGCAAGCTTTTTGAAGGAACTCCTGAACAGGTTTGTTTCCCTTGCATTTTTCATTTAATTGGATGTTACCTAAATGTAGTACCATGTCCAAACAGTTTCTTCTTGCTAGACCTGCTTATGGTTTTTTCCTCTCTGTGCTTGATTTCATACACTTTTTACCCTTTTTGTTGTCCAATCAAGTTGAGTGCCATTTTGTGGGAGTTTCTCTGCTGTTCCTTTTATTCTCATTCCATGCACCCTGTTCTGTGTTCTCTCATGAACAAAATGGCACTCAACTTCAGTATGCTTAGGTCACTCATTAAGTATCGATGTAACGGAAAAACTATTGTTGTGAAAAGTGAACTTGATGCTGAATGCTAATCTACTGAATGTGAATTAAGCTCAGAGACTTAATTGCTTCTAGTTATTCAGATTCTAATGCTAAGTAATAATTGCTATGAGGTTATTATTTTATTTGCAGAATTCTAATTGTTTAGTATGCATGATACAGATGCTATCTTCCCTCAAAAAGATCACTTCTTTGCCAGATGATACAAACATATTTTGCGGTCATGAGTATACTTTGGTCAGTAACTTATTGCTTTTATTTCATTTTATTATGACACTACATTTTCTGAAGGTCGAATGCCATATGCCTAATTATATGATTACCATTTGGCAGAGTAACTCTAAATTTGCTTTGTCCATTGAACCTAAGAACGAGGCTCTCAAATCTTTTGCAACCCAGGTTGCCAATCTACGAAGCAAGGGCTTGCCAACGGTAACTCCTTGGCCATTATTTATTATTTTATGGGTGATTATTTGGAGTTTAATTCAGCATGGTTTGTGCATAGTGGTGGAGAATATTGGTTAAAACCAACCCATGAAAGCTATTTATAATCAAATAAATTACAGTAATAAATGGAAAGAATAAATGAAAAGATACCTATGTATAATGGAAGGCGAATATCTAGATATTTGCCTATAATAAAAGATCAACTGTGAAATATATGATAAACTATAATTTAGTACTAAATATCCTTAACATCCCCCGCAAGCTGGCGTTGGATTTGAATGAACATGAAGCTTGGATCTGAAAAATTCAAAGAGAGGTCGAGAAACACTTTTTATGAAGATGTCAACAACCTGGTTCAAAGGAGACGTAGAGAAATACTTTCTTGGCCATCGAAAACTGCAGAGGGATCGTCGCTCCACGGCGATGCTGCCGTGGCTCTGGCGAGAATATGTCTAACCCACGAAGTAGAAGGGGGAAACCTAGAGGAAGAGGAGAATAGAGAGAGAGGGTTCGATGGTGACTATGAAGAAGAGAGGAACAAGAGAGGAAGAAGAGGGCATAAACTGAGAATGCGGACTCTAGGTGTATTTTAGACGAAGAAAGAGAGGGACGGAGATGGAGTGGGGTTTGCGCCCTGTGGACCGGGTTGCTATCGAGCAAATCAACACGAGTAAGAATATCACGAGCATATTTTAACTTACTGATAAAGAGACCATCAGAAGTGGGTGAAGAGCCACAATGATAGATCCAAAGACGGTGATTCTGTTCACAACACCTAAATGGTCAAGAGTGGAGGCCGACAATGGAGCAGTAGGCAAAGCCGGTGGAGAAGTAGCCGGCGCCATAGCAGGTGGTGAAGTTCCAATGGACAGAGGGGAGTCACGTCCCCCGGAGCAAAGGACAAAGACGGTGTTGAAGTCGGAAGAGTCGCCGTAGTGGGTGAAGGAGCCGATTTTGGCAAGGAGGTTGGCGGCGACTTGGTTAGCGAAGAAGCCAGTGCGTGCCCGAATTTTGAAGGTAAATCTCTGCAGAAGGTTGATGGGCTTGTAGAGATTCCGTATATTTCTGATGAGAAAGCTAATGAGGATCTTGATGTTAGGGTTTTTGTGAAGGATGAAGGGAAGATTGGGAAGAAAATGAAAGAAACTATGTTGGCTAAGAGAAAATCGATTGTGTTGAAAAATGTGAGGTTGTATGTACAAAGTATGGCGAAGGGTGATTTGGAGGTCAAAAGGGTGAGCCGAAAAGTAATCAATCGGCTCCGCCTGCGACAGCCATGGAGACTGCCCCTGCGGCGTCAAAACTAGCAGTGGTGGTGGAGAAGAACCGTAGAGGATTCAGAAGCCATTGAAAAGAAAGTATCGAGGTTGTTAAACCGAAAAAGGGCTCTGATACCATGAGAATATTTGTTAAAACCATACACCTAAATGGTGCGAAAGTTTTCTATTTATAATCAAATAAATTACAAGAATATGGAAAGATTAATAAATGAGATTAATAAATGGAAAGATACCTATACGTAATGGAAGACAAATATCTAGTACTGAATATCCTGTAATAAAAGATCTAGATAAAGTACTAATATCTATATATTTGTCTGTAATAAAACATCAAATATACATGGTAAACTATAATTTAGTACTAAATATCTTTAATAGTGACATCATAACTTTCCGTGTGCATCAAATATATATGGTAAACTATAATTTAGTACTAAATATCTTTAATAGTGACATCATAACTACCCGTGTCATCGTAATAATTTTTTTCGAATAAAAAGACTACTTTATTGAAAGCATGAAAAAACTTTCCTCCCAAGTTGAGTTTACACGAAGCACTGCTAGTTGATGCCTTGCAGAATATGAGCTAGCGAAGTAAAAAAATTGATTTCTTTTTGTGGTTCCTAGGGAGATTTATTTGTAATGTTGTGAGCTCCTCAGTAAATTGGACTGTCACTATAAAAACAATGATTTTGGTAGGCTGAGACACACAAGCACCTCGACCTTGAACCTAGGGATGGCATGAACAGGCCATTTGGTATTGTACTTCCATTGCCCCTTGAGTGTTTTTAACTCTATGATTCTAATATCACAGATTCCAACAACATTAAAGATGGAGAAAATGTGCAATCCGTTCCTCCGTACTTCAAGTACAGAAATTCGGCGGTCGTTAAAAGTTCGAAATACAGCGGATGATGCAGAGGTCTTGGGTATCATTCGCAAAGCTAAGGATAAATTTTAGCACCCTCTATAAAACAGAAAGGGGTTGGAAGAGTTCATTTTCATGTATAGGATGATAGATTAGCAGTTGCCTTGTAAAATAAGTTAACGGGATGTTTGCATTCATGATTTCCTATTGAGTTCCAGTTCAGTTCTTAAGTTTAATTTGCGCACCTCTTGACACGAAGAGTCGATTTTCTTTCCCGTTCTTTTTATACGATGAAAGAGCACAAGATTTTCGTGGTGTGTTTGATATTAGGTTTAGATGTTGGAAACAGTGGTGAAGCCATAGTTGTGCCTAGAATTCAATTGAATATACTATGTGTTATGTTGGAGTATAAGTTGGTTAAGAGGAGAAACATTGGAGAATGTAAAGAGAGTCTGGTTGAGGAAGAGGATGTTTCTTCTCCCATCTCTTATTGGTTGTGGGTGTGGATTGGTGTCCCATGCCATCTTTGAGAGAGTATTGATATGGACTCTCCTTTTTTGCACGAAATAATTTAGTAGAAAGGTGAGGTTTCTTGATGCAATAGATCAACACAAGGGCCTTGGGTTTGATGGTTTTGCCATCACTTTTTTCAGCACAATAGGATAGTAACTTTAATGAATTATTTGTTTGTCTCCTCCCTACAAATGAAAATGGCAAACAATGTTCAGTCTCCATATATTCATTTGCTCAATCTATATAATTAGACCAACTCATGTTATCAAATAACAACAAATTAGTAGCCATGTAACATTACTTGGTTATATATATATATATATATATAATATTTCTTTAGATTTTTTTTTTTTTAAGAAGAAAAGAAAGTATTAAAAAAGATTGAAAAGATAAGAGTTTTGGTCATTACTATTATCTTGTCCTATATAATATACTCATAAATGCTTGCCTCAACTAGCCTATCTTGGATACATATCTACATTCATGCATACATCTTGAGAGTTGGTATTATCTATTTGTTAGAAGAAAATAAACTTAAAAGTTTTGAATCCAAAGTGAATATAGGTTGCATGCATGCAGCTATAAATTGTCTCGTTAAAATATTATAATCTCAACCAAATGATTAAAAATTTCATTTTCGACTTTGACATGGTTGAACTAAAAAACCTGATGAAAGTTTGTACCCTATCTCTATAACTCATCTTGTTAAACTATTATAACCTCAACCAAATGATTAAGAATTCCATTCTCAACCTTAGCATGTTTGAACTAAAAAACCTCATGAAAGTTTGTACCCGAGAACAAACAAAACTACCTTAAATGAATACAAAACTTGAAAAATAAGAGTCAGTTCTTAGAATATATTATTACTTGTTTAGGGTTTGATTCTTTTCTTGAAATTCTATTTCCATTAAACTAAGGTTTGTTTGCAATTGAACACCCATTCACATGATTAGAGTTGAAAAAGAAGAACAAAAAATGAAGAAATTTATAAAAACAAAAGCCAAAGCCAAAACCAAAACCAAAACCAAAACCAAAACCCATTGGCCTCCTTTTCTGACAAATACAAATACACATGGAAACAATTTGAAAGGCAAAAATGAAAAGGGTTTCTCTCTGTCTTCTTCTTCCTCTCATTCCCCCATGAATCAAAGCAAAAAAAAACCCAGAAAGAAAAGCAAGTGGAAAGTTGTGTCATTCATGGAATCTCATTTTCAGAGCGATCAAAATGAAGAAGCTGACCATTACTGCATTTTGGACAATCTTCAACCAGCTTTGGCACCATAAAATACATTAGGCAGCTCTTGCAACCTGCCACCACCAACACATCCTCCTCCTCTTCTTCTTCTTCCTCCTGTTCTTCCATCGCTGCATAGTTCTTCTTGTTCTCGTTGTTGTTATTCGATGACTCCGTCGACGACTCGTCGCTATCCTCATCGTCATCGTCATCCGAGTAATAGTAATCTTCACTATAATGATCTTCTGTGATAGGCCTCGGATCCTCCTTCGCCTTCATTCCATTCCTCCAGTTTATGTAGTAAATCTCCCCCGTCTGCCAAAAAAACAAACAAAAAACCTCACATTCTCCATATTCTCTTCAAATTATAAGCAACCCTTCACATTTAAACAAAACCCATTGAACAAAATTTCAAAAAACCCCTTAAAGTTCCTTCCTTTCCATGAATTCTATACCCAAACACGAAACCCTAATAAGTTTGTGTAGGAATAATGACTCTCCACAATGGTATGATATTGTCAACTATGAGCATAAGCTCTCGTGACTTTACTTTACACTTCCCAAAATGTCTCATATGAATAGAGATGTATTCCTTACTTATAAACTCATGATCATTCCCTAAATTAGCGACTCACTCCCACCCAGAAGAGCTTTGGGCTTCCCACAAGGAGAAAGTCATGATCATTCCCTAAATTAGCTAATCTGAGACTCCCTCCCAATAATAATCAACTGAACCCAGAAGAAAAAAATAACCTTTAGATCGAGACACTGCTCCCAGTGGTAAGGGAGAGAGATATGGGAGTTGAGGTCCAAAGTGGTGGGAGGTTGAAGAAGATCAGAAGAAGAGGAATTTGGGGCTTGTTGTTGTTGGTGATGATGATCATGATGGCGGCGGCGGCGGCTTAAGGAACAGTTCTGAAGAGAGCGTTCTAAGGCGGCTGTGATTGTTGCCATATTTGGAGGTGTACTCATTACTAACCCACCAAAGCTTAGGAACATGAACAACAAATGAAGGAACCAGAAGGAAAGAAAGAAAATGGGAGATGGAAATTAACAACCTTTTTCCTTTTTTTAATAAATAATTAATTAATTAATGTGTGGGCGTGAAGAGGAGGCTTACGCGCGTGGGAATCTTACCGGAACAACTCAGTTGGGGTCCAGGACGTCTTGTCGACCATCATCCGTGGACGCATTATGTGATCATGGGAATTCCACGTCCACGCGCGGAGAGACCGCGTGGATTTTGTTCTTTTTTTTCGGGAAAGGTGATTCGAAAAAATTAACGCATTTACCAAAAAGAATGCCGCGGCTTTCTCCAACATCGTTCTCTCTTCTTTTCTTATCCTATTCAACATGATTTTCGATTAAATATTTTTAATTAAATTAATTAAAATATTTCAAAACTTTTTATTTTAAGTGAAATTATTCTTCTATAAAAAGTATCTCAATCATGGGAATGCAATAATGTTAATAAGTAGGGATGCAATGAGATGATCACGGGAGAGAGCTAGGGTCGAGTTGGAGATGACACGAATAAAATGTTCATCTTTTCTAAACGATTTAGGAGAGTGAGATGATTGGATGAAGTTAAATTTTAATCTTGAATGAGCTATGAACATCTTAGAGAAGGTCAAGTGGGCATTCTCGAACAACTTACGAAGGAAAAGGAGATGTCTACATTTGTCGTTGATATGAGTACCTGTTTGTAAGAGGGTGGAAACCTCTCTCTGTTTAAAACTGTGAAATTGATAGTGATATGTAATGGGTAAAGCGAATAATGTCTGTTAAGCACCGCGGTGTGCTTGGGCTCTTACAAATGGTATCAGAGCCATACATTGAACGGTGTGCCAAGTGGGGTGGATTGTGAGATCCCACGTCAGTGGGGGAAGGACGCATTTTAAAAAGCTTAAGGGGAAGCCCGAAAGGGAAACACCGAACAAACAAAAACATAATAAAGTGCACAATAAATAAACACTGTTTGATTCTTCCAATCACAATGACATTATTGAGTCAGAAACACTTTAAAACATCACTCTCAAACATAATCTTATAGAATAGGATCAATTTCCCCCGGTTGAAGGAGAGAGAGGTGGAGTGTCTGAAGGGCATTCTTGAAGAAAGAGGGAGTGTCTGAAGGGCATTCTTGGAGAAAGAGAGAGAGAATGAAAGAGAGAGAGAATGAAAGAGAGAGAGAGAATGAAAGAGAGAGAGAGAGAATGAGTTTTGGGAGGATGTTGATGGCAGAAGGAATATTAGGGAGAGAGAGGGAGGGAGAGATAATGTCGGAGTCACAGAGAATAGTTTCAGAGAAAAGATTCCAAAAGCAGAAGAAAAAAGAAGAGAAAGACCCAACTCTGCCACTCATATTCATGTTCATGTTGCTTTCTCGTGATTATTACAATAAATTTACCATCGCTTTTCCCCTCTCTTTCTTACCGCTTCTCTCTCCCAAACTTGAAACCTTCTTTATTCTTGCTTTCTTATCCCATTTCAATTTCACCTTTTTAACCCATCATCATTTCTCCCTTCCTGTTTTCTTCTTGTTTTTTTTTTGTCTGTTTCTTCACTTCCTAACTGTTCTTTTCACTATTCTTCTCTTTTAAGAAAAACATATGGCAATGAGTGAAGAGGTAGCAGTGACAAATTTGGTCAAAGCAAAAGGTTCACAAACTGAAACAACCCATTCATCTCTTGGATACATCAGACACTCAACATCCTGTGTTTGTGTTTGAGGTTGATACAAGAATGTAATTGTGAGATCCCACGTCAGTTGGGGAGAAGAACGAAGCATTCTTTATAAGGGTGTGGAAACTTCTCTCTAGTAGACGCGTTTTAAAATCATTGAGGGAAAACCCGAAAGGAAAAGCCCAAAGAGGACAATATCTGCTAGCAGTGGGCTTGAGCTATTACAAAACCTCTCCATAGTAGACGTGTTTTAAAACCATGAGGTTGAGGTTATACATAACGAGCTAAAGCAAACAATAACGGCAAGCAGTGGGCTTGGATTGTTACAAGAATCATGCCCCTAATCAGGACGGATCATATTAGTTTATATGAACATAATAGGAACATCAATCACAGTCAAATCATAGACAAAACTGAAATGATTTATATACACAAGCAATATTTTGTATAATTTAGCCTACGTGCAAAGAAAAATACGTGTCGGGTCTAACCTAGACATACCGAGAACTCGCTTACGCGAGATTCTTCGGATCACCGATTGATTCTATCCTAATTTTGAACACGAGCTAAGATCTCAAAGAGTAGACGTCTCCATCATCTTTGGAGTAGTTGAAGAATTGGGCAGCACTGAGGCATCTGCTGAAGGGTGAAGTTTATGCTCAACATTTGCTGAAATTGTCCAAATCAAAACCAAACACAGCATAACAACTGAGACAAACACAAGGCCTGCCCAAACCATGTTGGCATAGCTCTCCAAAGGCCTGCAATGGTGTTCTAAGATCTTTGAAAACGCATCCTTCACTGTTTGGCAGTTCACAAGGCTTTCCATGCCTGGATACACATTGAAGAAATCTTGTACTGAGTTTGTGTAAGCCTCCACCGTTTTGTACTCTGAGTTCGACATGAACTGCCTATTCTCACACCCTCCATGGCTTTCATCAGAACATGTGAGTAGCTTTAGCACCTGAAAGAATAACAATGTGCATAGAGATCGGTATTGGTATTGGTATCGATGGAAATGTCAACAAATATTGCTTTGTTCCACGCTTTTTTAGGTAGAAACTTAAAGTGAAACCATATAGATTTTGTGAGATCCCACGTTGGTTGGAGAGGAGAACAAAGCAGTCCTTATAAGGGTATGAAAACCTCTCCCTATTAGACGCGTTTTAAAAACCTTGAGGGGAAGCCTGAAAGGGAAAGCCCAAAGAGAATTATTTCTGCTCGCAATGGGCCTAGATTATTACAAATAGTATTAGAGCCAGACATCGGAAGATGTACCAGCGAGGACATTGGGCTCCCAAAGGGGGTGGATTTTGAGATCCCACCTCGGTTGGAGAGGAGAACAAAACATTTCTTATAAGGGTGTGGAAACCTTTCCCTAGCAGACGCGTTTTTAAAACCTTGAGAGGAACCCCGGAAGGGAAATTCCAAAGAGGACAATATCTGCTAGTGGTGGGTTTGGACTGTTACAATGGTGTATCAAAACTAGACACCAAGCGGTGTGCCAGCGAGGACACTAGCCCCCAAGGCGATAGATTGTGAGATCCCACACCGGTGTGAGAGGCCCCCAAGGAGATGGATTGTGAGATCCCACACTGGTTGGAGAGGAGAACGAAGCATTCTTTATAAGGGTGTAGAAACCTCTCCCTAACAGACGCATTTTAAAAACCTAGAGGGGAAGCCTGAAAGGGAAAGCCAAAGAAGATAATTTCTGCTCGCGGTGGGCTTGGGCTATTACAAATGGTATCAGAGCCAGACACCGGAAGATGTACCAGCGAGAATGTTGGCCCCTAGAGGGGGTGGATTGTGAGATCTCAAATCAGTTGAAAAGGAGAACAAAACACTCCTTATAAGGGTGTGAAAACCTCTCCTTAACAGACGTGCTTTTAAAACCTTAAGGAGAAACCTAGAAGGGAAAGGCCAAAGAGGACAATATCTACTAGCAGTGAGTTTTGGCTGTTACAAATGGTATCAAAGCCAGACACCACACAATGTGCCAGTGAGGACGCTGGGCCCCTAAGGGGGAGGATTGTGAGATCCCACATCGGTTGGAGAGGAGAACAAAGCATTCATGTAGAAACCTCTCTCTAACAGACACGTTTTGGGAAGCCCAAAAGGGAAAACTCAAAATGGGTTTGAGCTGTTACAGATTGAAACCTAAAGTTTACAATAACATAGTACGTACGTCCAAACATATTTACCTTGGGGATATCTCGGATACGAATGGTGTTCGCTGCACAGTTTTCGGGTTGATATTCATAATATGGAGGTTCTGAGAAAGGATTGCAGACCAAACCAGTGTCTGGATATGATACTGAAATTTGTGTGTTGACCTGCAAAAACAAAAGAAATTCAAAGGTGCCAATAGAAAAATAACATAAAAAGACAAACAAAAAAACATTACCTGATTAACAAGATCATAAATCTCTGAGCTTACATCAGTTAGAGCTGATTTGGCTGTCAGCAGTTGCTCACATGGGAGAATCGAACTGAGGCTGTTGTTGTTGGGATTTTCTTGAAACATTTCAAGAGCTCTGCAACTGTCTATTGAGAAACTGAAACCGAACAACCAAAAACAATATAACGTCTTTGTTTTTATGTACAAACTAAATCTTGTTCTTGAGAACATAGCAGAGAGATAGAGTTACTTGTTCAAGAAAAGATACAAGCCAAAGAACATCCAACACACGACTGTTAGAAACCAGCACAGTAGAATGAAGCTGCAAGAAAAATGTTTAAGGATGTCTTGTTATATGTTGTGTTTGGTTGGATTTTGTTAGAAGTATTGGCGGAGCTCCCGGAATCCCGGGACAGAAACATGGATAGCATAGGTGCCTCTTAATACTATTGGACGTGGATTTGAAATGTGCATAGCTTCTTTTAATCACGGACTACAAATTTGAAATACTTTTACAGTTTCTTTCTCATTCTCGAGAAATTTCTCGTGACGGAGTGGATATCGATGCTTACCTGTGAAATAGTCTATGTAATCTGAGGATCCCAAATACTGCAAATAGCAGAAAAGTGAGCTTTTGATCAACACTTACTGAACAGATTTAGTTGTCTTTTTGATGTTTTTAAGAAACCACACAAACTCACCAGACAAACCAATTACAGCTCCCAGGTTCAAGGAAATTGTAACCATAGTCACTATGTACCTGCATCCATACACACATCCATTCAATATATTTATCAAATTATGAGATAGTGGTAAAAGCTCAAATGTTTCGTCCGATGTAAAGGAAGAACTTTCAAAAACCAAATGTTTATCAAACGGGATTTTAGAAAGTCAAGTTCAGGGATCTAAGAGGCGAGGCCCAGATTGGAGATGATCTTGACGACGATTCACCTAGAGTAGTTTGTAACAGTCCAAGCCCACCGTTAGTAGATATTGTCCACTTTGGCCCGTTACATATTGTCGTCAACCTCACAATTTTAAAACGCATCTACTACAGAGAGGGTCTAACCCTACTCCGGTCAGAGCCAGTCACCGGCTCTTACAAATGGCATTAGAGCTAGTCACCGAACGGTGTGAGGCACCGATCGAAGTTGGGCTAGATCTTCTCCATAATAGACGCATTTTAAAACTGTGAGGCTGACGGTGATACGTAACGGACCAAAGCGGACAATATCTACTAGTGGTGGGTTTGGATTGTTACAAATGGTATCAGAGTCAGACACTAGACAGTGTGCCAGTGAGGACGTTGAGCCCCTAAGGGGAGTGGATTATGAGGTCCTACATCAGTTGGAAAGGGGAACGAAACATTCCTACTAAGGGTGTGGAAACCTCTCCCTAGTAGACTCATTTTAAAACCGTGAGGCTGAAGTCAATACATAACAGGCCAAAGCAGACAATATCTACCAGTGGTGGGCTTAGGCTGTTACAAAGTTTCCGGTAGCTACATCGCGAGTCTCTTCCCTTCAGAGGCACAACATGGATACAGCCATTCTAAAAGAACGTCAAGGAAGAGATGACTATGCATGACAGGGTCGTAAAGGACTCTCTTGAAACAACTTTCGAGAGACCAGTTGAGGCTTTCTTAAACGAAAAATTTATTAGATATGAAACTAAAAGTCGAAAGACGAGGTAGGAGAAGAGAGTTACATTATGTTGAGGCCCTTGTGGATCAAGCGCCTGTTCTTGTTGGCTTGGCACTGAATATTTGCAGCTTGAGCATCAAGTTTGTGAGAGGTAGAAGTCAAAGTTGTAGCAGCTGCCTCCTCATGAGTTCCAATTCCTTTAGAAGCTTCTAAGTTATGAATCATATCTTTCATAGCTGAAGTTGTGTTTTGTATAGTGTTTGATGCCCCATTGGCTGTCTCTATTATGATCTTCACCACATCCTTTGCCTCTCTATCAAATCTACTGCTGCCTACAATCACCAATCCACATCCCACCCTGCCCACACACATCATACATTCATACACTTTATGGATCGTTCATTTATCATTCCGTATACTTCTAACTAACTCTTGATATCGATAAGCGAATGAGTCATGTCGTGTTTATTGAATATGTCAGGATTAAACAGTGTTTTGTCTATTTCGTTCGACCAGTTATCTATCATATCGTGTCAAATTAACTAATGTTTGTCTAGTAAAACTAGCGCATGATTCTAACGATCAACCTACTCGAGTGCTTGAAACACTTACAGAGCCAAAATTGTGAAGAAAGTAGCCAAAAGAATGGTCCATAGGTAAAATTTGTCCCCACAATGTGACATTTTCTTCAACTTTCCCTTGCTCCTTCTCTTGCCACGACACAAAGTTGCTGCAAAAAATCCTCCATATGCTATTCCACACACAAGCCAGGCCACTCCAATCCCATACCCTGCAGCTCCTGTGAATATTGTTGACTGAAAAGAACAAAGAACACGAAAACGTCAACACCGTAAAAACATTAATAGCGTAGTTTGATTGAACCAAACCAACTTGAACTTATTAAGAATCAAAAGTTGTCTCTTTTCATAAGTATCTATACTAGAGATCATTACGATTGATTTAAGTTGTTTGAATTGAGCTATCGAGATAAAGTTCTTCGACTTTGATAAGTTTACGACTCAAACAAGTAAGTTAGTCGAAAAAGTTTCATAATTTAATCGAACCCAACTCGAGAAAGAGAACTTACACTCCAATAGTGTTTGTTGGTGATGTTATATCCACCTCTATACATCTTGAAATGGTTCAAAGGATCAACTCGAACTGTATTATCTTCTTCCTCAAGTGCTTCCAACCCATCATTTCTCTGCACAAAATCTCTCCCTGCAAGAAACCCCTCACCAAAATGATACTCAAAATCGTTTCAAACCCAACATGTTCTTCCTTTGATGATTAAGTTTTTTTGAAAAAGACTCCATTTTTACCATATTGTATTAGAGAGCTGGAGGATGAAATTTTCTGTCCCACAGTTTCCGGGAAAATCCAGGATGAACTGATGAACATCCAAATCAGAGGAATTATGAACCCTTTAACTCCATTTCTTGATCCCATCATCTGGAGAGGGAAAAAAAACATTTTAATCATAAAAATTGTAAATTTTTTTAATAAAAAAACAGCCTACCTGTTAAAGGAATTAGTGGTTTAGTTTGGAAGCAGAGAAAATGGGGAGAAAGTGAAAAAAGATTTGCTTGGTGAAGTTGGTTTTAAGAAACAGAATGACCAAATTTACAAGAAAGGAACAAAAAATAATTTAAAATCCAAAACCCAATACATTAGAAATTGAATTTTTTCAAAAAATTCTTCACGGAAATCTTAGAGAATTCAATAATAATCTCAACATCTCCCACTTTTTAGGAGGAAAAAAAACCAAACCACATGGAAAGTTGCAGTTGGTCTGAGAAAGACAGGATGATGAATACGTTATTACATTAGTAGAGACACTTATGGAGAAATAAAAAACAAAATAAAATGAAAAATATCATTTCATCGTGAAGGTACGTGGTTCGTGGCAATCCCGTAACCTTTTTCAAATGCGGTTAGAATTTGTGACCAAAATCAAGCATTTCTTTAGGAATGAGTTCCTTACGAATTTTGAAGTGTTGGGTTTGAAAATTTGAAGGGTTGGGTTGAATTTTCGAGGATAGGAAGTTAAAGCGACAAACGTGGAGAAAAAGGCAACCTTGTTTGTTGAATTTCGATATAGTTTTGAACAGTTTAGCTCAAGTTTGTAGTTTAACGTTTATTCGAACATTTTCGTGGGTTAAAAAAAATCGATGGTTTCAATAAAAACAAATCAACGAATAAAACGATGTTTAATCTGAATACAGATCAATTATTATTCTAAAAGTTGATGAATCAATTTTCCACTTTGTAATTGTTGAGCTAAAAGGAAGAAGGAACTAAACTAAAAACCGTTTTTACTTTCGTAATTATGAGTATGAAGATTGTTAGAAGCTAGTTGATGTCAAGGCATGGAGTGGGAATATGGTTTCCTTGAAGATTCTTCATGTGTGTGAAAAGCTTGAAATATTTTAGGTCAGAGGTTGCTTAATAATGTTATAAAGAGAGTGGAGAAGAAACAACAAAAGAAATTTGTAGCCAATTTTAAAATTACAAAAATGACCCCTAGTACCCATTAGAAATTAGTTTTTTCATCATTTTTAAAGGGTACCCTTCATCATTTTTAAAGGGTACCCTTCATCATTTTTATACGTGAGAAAAAAAAAACATACGTTTAACCCTAAATGGATAAGTTTTTTTTTCTCACGTCTGAGTTAAGCTTGGACATGGAAGTCTTATTTCGTTTCTCGTGAAGTAAGACTAAGCTCATGAACTTATTATCATAAGTCGGAACAAGTTAATAGGATCCCTTTTTTATGTCTCCATGACCCTCCCGTGTGGTGACATGGGGTGAAAAAAGGAAAGAGGGATGAAATTTCTCTCGCTTTTGGCATAGCATGCCCCAACGAGAGGCCCGCACGACGGTCTACTTTTTTTCATAATATTTTATAAGGGTATCATTGGTCATTATTCCTCGTCATTTTTAAAAGGGTTTCATCGACCATTTCTGAAAGGTTTCTTTCTAAAATCCAGTTCCGATAAATATTTTTGAAAAAAATTTATCGATTTTTTCAAGCGGAGAAATATTGTTTATTATGACTTTTCATTTTTGCGAGAGCATTAGAAGAAAGAAAAGCATTCCTAATTATTACACAGCATCTAAGTTACAATCTACCTCTTCAAACTAATGTATGAATCCATATATTCTAAAGCAACAAAAAAGAAGAAATAAATTAAAACAACTTTGTAGACTCAAATTATAGCAACTAAACAATTTGATCATTCATATGCAGAAAATGCTTTCCTTTCCTTCCCTTTCCTTGCTTGAGGAAGTAATTTGAAAGGGAGATTTGTGTTGTTGATGACTTTTCATGATTGCATAGAGTGAGCGGTCGGCGGCAGGATTGTGTTCGCTAACTCGTCGTTCACCTTCACCGGAAGAGGCGGCATCTGCTTCATTACTTCGGGCATTTCGTTCAAGCTACAACCATCAAGATTCAAGACAAGTTACAGAACTTTTCTATACAAAAGTTTGCTACGATGAGTCAATTGAAAAACTTTCGACTTTTAAAGCAGATGGCTACAAGAATTCCTGTAACTTACTATACGGTTCATAAAAAATCACCGAAGAGTAGAGGAATTAGTAACTTTTCGATTCAACCAACCTACACCTCGAAATTAATTTACGCAACCAAACTAGTTGGTCTTTGTCACCAAAACCGAGCTTCCTACGCTACGAGTAAACATTGACCAGTTGGAACATATCATCTATAATAATGTGCTAGCTGGTTATTGAAGAAATTAGAAGTCAACTCATCTAGCCCAGGAGACTTGAGGAGTTTCCCAAGTCAAGCATAACAGTGATTATCCAAGAAAAAAAGTCTATCCACCTGCAAGCAAACCTCAAAATGAGATATCTATCTACGCTAACAAGGAAAAACTTACCAAAGAAAGGAATACCTTGATATGAGTACTGTAAAAAGGCTAGGCAAAACGAAGAAACATGTAGGGATATAGATCCACGGAAAGCAACCAAACTGGAAAAGTTCTCGATCTCGGAGGGAACAAAGGGAAAGGTATGCCACGTGTCATAATTGACGATACGATTGTGCCCCTGAGAAAGTCATTGAGAACGATGACTAGCTTATGTGGGGGAGAGTGTCACAACCTCACTGAGAGAAAGCAGGTTGTGACCCCACACACAAGACAAACAAGGGACAACCCTCAAGCGGCGTTCCTCCGACCATGTGAGAGCCAAGATAAACAAGTGTCATGATGCAATTGAGGAGGACGGTGCATCATCTAACACACCAAGAGTTTACATTCAAGCCAAGCTAAGGCATACACAAGGTTGAAGAGAACGAGGTAACATGAGTTTTGAGGTTTTGATATGAATGGTGAGCTTTGTTATAGATAGACTTAAGAAGTCGGGGTATCGATATGAGTTCCAGCATGCAACTTTGGAGTTAAGTTCACCTATATGAAAGATGAAAGCTCACCAAATTTGGTGTCAATCGCATACTCGACAGATGCTCTATAGAGTCGTATGACCACTTGCCAAAATGACGTATACTCCAAAAACATTGGAAATATCTCAAAATGTATTATAGAGGGAGGCATGGCGTCAACTCTCCACCGCCCCTAGGCCTTGTGGCCTAATCAAGATACGTTGTAGCACATACGTGTGCCACAACGTGGACGAGCGTTGCGAGACGAGCATCTCGTGTGTCTTCCTTTGAAATGGGTCTTTCAAGAATAGTGTCACAGCACGGGTGTGCCGACTTTGCACCCCAGCCCATGTGTTGGAGATTGGATTATGCACCCGCTATCCATAACGGATTCCATAAATGATTTAGCATGGACACACATGAGGGTCTAACACCTAGTTCCCATAAGTACCAAACTTCGGATCATCTCCAAGTAGGAGGTCTACACAATATATGGGAACCAATCTCGCAGAACATAACAAACAAAATAGACAAATGGAGGAGTTGTTATTCCAAGGTAGTAGACAAACATAATTTGCATGCTAAAAATGGACTTTCTGCTAAATGTACGTTAAGAGGGTGTGAATGTTCGATAAAACTAAGGAAAGCATGCTGGTACAAATGGGGGGAGTGAGGAGAAAAGCAGTGAAGGTAATGTTACTTACTCGCTCATTATTTTGAGGATGTTATCTCGCGTTTGGCAGAAGAGACTGATATTATCTTGTATCTGCATAAAACAAAAAGTTATTACTTACTCGTTCATAGATTCTTGGTTAAACTTAAAAATGGTGAAACAAGATCCGGACAGCCAAGTTCTTCACCTGAAAAGATGCAAGATTAGAAGATATTTGATTCATGGCATGTGCATTCTGTTCAAGAAGCTCTCCAGTTGTACCACCAATAGCTGAAAGCATCACAATGAACAAATGAAAATGTTATGCCCAAGTATACCCTTGCGCCAATATGTATAACCTAAAGGAGAACTCACAAGCAACTTTCATTGCTTGTGACCTGTATATATAAAACCGAAAGGAAAACTCACAACCAACCTAATTGTAACTTTCATTGCAATTTTTCATTTCATCAATGAATTATGTTGTTTTCTGTATATTGTAGAAAAAAACAATTGCAATCCTGAACATAATATGCATCAAGACCTTGAAACGAATCTGTTTCTCACATTCTACATTCTAAAACAAGCACAACAGACTTTCTCTCAAGGTTTGGGAAAGGGGATGTGAGACCCCGCATCGGTTGGGGAGGAGAACAAAACATTCTTTATAAGGGTGTAGAAACCTCTCCCTAGCAGACGCATTTTAAAAACCTTGAGGGGAAACCCGAAAGAAAAAGCCCAAAGAGGACAATATTTACTAGCAGAGGGTTTGGGCAATGGACACGAGGCGGTGTGTCAGCAAGGACATTGGGCTCCAAAGGAGGTAGATTGGGGGGTTCCACATCGATTGGAGAAAGGAACGAGTGCCAGCAAGGATGCTAGTCCCCAAAGGAGGTGGATTGGGAGATCCCACCTCGGTTGGGGAGTAGAACGAAACATTTTTTATAAGGGTGTGGAAACCTCTCCCTAGCAGGTGCATTTTAAAAACCTTGAAGGGAAGCTCAAAAGGGAAAACCCAAAGAAGATAATATCTACTAGGGGAAGTGGAATCACCTTGGGGGACCATGCAGCTCTTTTTCCTTCTTGAAACAAAAAGAACATTCTTTGATAGAAACACTCCCAATTGAAAACTCTTTGATTTCTCTCTAACCACCATCAAAAGTCTTGACTTTAACCATAATGGGATTGATAATTTTGAACTTTTTTAGGTCAAAACCCCATGTAAGTCACCCGCCTAAGCGCAGATAAGCTGTTCCAAATTCATCCTCTTGAACCAAACACCTGAATCAAATATTCTTTGATTCCTGTGAAACCAAATTTCTGGAATTATGAAATATGACAGCTTGCACCTTTGTTATGGACCCATTAAACTTTGAAAATCTTGAATAAAGAAAACTAGCATTTAGCCACAATGAACATGAGAAAAATATGTGATCTTGAGCATTCACCATCCCCAACACACAATGAGCATACTAGAGGGTAGCAAACTGAGGAAGAAAGTTCCCTTTGGAGATTTCAGCACTATTTAAACCTGAGTGGAGTATTTCTCCCGATTGGAACATCGACTTTGTTAGGCTTTTTGGTTTCCAAATGGACGACAATACCTTGTTCGGTGTTGGGGAAGGAAAAGATATATTTTTTCAATGAACAAACATAGAATTCCTCTGAAGGAACAACTTTCCAGCTTTTAGCATCATCCATTTTATACCCAAAAAAAAAATGTATTCCAAAATTTCCAAGAGTTTCTTAACATGTACTAATGATGATACAACGGCTATCAAAAGACAATCACGCTTCACGATACCATTTATATCTTCAAATAACCAAAAGACATAGGTAAAACTTTCAGAGAAGGGAAAAAAATGGGCTAGCAAATGGTTTGGGTATACAGAAGAACAAGCATGGCAGTTGAATAATTACTCTACGATTTATTACCTACATGTCTATATTTTTCTTTTAAGAACAGTACCTACAAGTAATAACAGATATGAAATTTACTCCCTCATCCATCATGTTGAGAATGAAGAGTGGGAGCTGCAACAGCCCAAAACACATAGTGGTGTGAAGGAAGACATGCGTAGAAACAAAACCTTTATATGAGACGCCGTCATCATTGTCCATGGGAATCATAGGCATTCCATAAGGAGACACATTAGGCCTAGTTGCAACCTGTGCTGACTTCATTGAAGGGTCAGATACTCTTTCCTGGAACAAAGAAAAATATCATTCCTCAGTTCTATGAGCATGCCAAAATTATGGTGAGACTTTCCATCGGAAAATGGCCAACTTATATATTCATTTGCATTTAACAACAAAATTTACTGGTTCTGGTTGGCAGTCATTGGATAATATCACGTTAAAAGTAAAGAGTTTTGGCCCTCGAAGGCACAGATATAACGGAGTATCTTTCCCTAAAAACCCAGTACTGAAATACAAACACAACATGGTGGATGCTTTAAATGAAATAGACACTCTAACGTGTTAAAGCGTGTTTTTTTTTTAACAAGAAACAATTTTTCATTGATATAAAAGGAAAAAGAAAATAGAGCTCGAGGAACAGACCCCATAGGTAGTTGAAAGAACAAGAAGCCGAACCAAAAAGAAAGGAATTCCCAAAAATACAAGAAATGAAATAAAACAATGGAGAACAAAGCACCCCAAGAAGACACAGACCCAAAACCCCAGAGTACATAAAGCACTTACAGTTTGAACTTAAAGAAGACATACTGCACTTACAAGACATCAAATATAATGAGTTTTGCAACAATATAATGATTTTTATCCTTGACATCAGCATTCAAAATACAATTACATCTTTCTTATGGTACAACGTTTTAAAACGAAGTTCTAAAAAAGATAGAAAACAGAGGGGAAAAAATAGTGCAAGCGCGTAAAGAACACCAAATATAATGTTATCTGCAATGACGGAAATAAATAATGTTGGTTGGAGCTATTTCTAATTGGTCAATGAAAAGTTGTTATTCTGCTCAAGGAGGTTAATTTTTTTGGTTCAGTTTAGTTTCTTAAGCTATTAGGGTTTTAGCTACCAGTTAGCAGCCTACTTAATATACTGCTATCCCAAATTGGCAGCAGATTCAATCGCTGAATAAAATTGAGAGAAATAACCATTTATCAGGCACTTAATAGAGCTTTAACTAATGCATACGCTGCAAGTAACAAATGTACAATAAATCAAGGAAAAAAAACAAGACAACACAAAGAAAAAACACCAATGATTTACATGATACCTTCTTATCTTTATTCTTTCTTGTTAAATTGTGTTCTTCCTTCCTTCTCTTGCTATTTTCCTTTTTCTGACAAAAATAAAAAGTGAAACAAAGAGAAATTGAGAGGGCATAAATAAAATTGAAACCTGCAATAATGATATAAAAGTATTTAGATCTCCATAGGTGATGATAGAGTGCCTTTCATTGCTATAGTTAAATACACAGACCAAAAAGAACCACATACAAAATTAAATAAAGAAATCTAGTTTTAAAGGGAAAACACTTGCCTGAACAGGAAGAAAATTTATCCATTTCTGTTGAGTTTAAAAAACAAGAGAAACGTGGATATAAAAGTGTTCGCATCTTTCGTCCATAATAGTCGGAAGGGGCATAATTGTGTGGATGCATTGACTTCCAGACCATTGAAATATATACAATTTAGGATATGCATGTATTTTAACCTATGTTAACCTACTTTTGTTTAACAGAACCTGTGAGACCCACGTCAATTGGGGAGGAGAACGAAACACCCTTTATAAGAGTATGGAAACCTCTTCCCAGCAGACGTGTTTTAAAAACCTTGAGGGGAAGCCCAAAAGGGAAAACTCAAAGAGGACAATATCTGCTAGCGGTGGGCTTGGGTTGTTACAAATGTTATCAGAGCCAAACACCAAACACCAGACGAGGTTGTGCCCCAAAGGGGGTGGACATGAGGCGATGTGCGAGCAAGGATGCTGGGCCCCGAAGGGGGGTAGATTTGGTGGAGGTCCCACATCAATCGGAGAAAGAAACGAGTGCCAGCGAGGACGCTGGGCCCTAAAGAGGGGTGGATTCTGAGATCCCACATCGGTTGGAAAGGAGAACGAAACACCCTTTATAAGGGTGTGGAAACCCTAGAAGACGCGTTTTAAAAACCTTGAGGAGAAGCCCGAAAGGAAAAGCCCAAAAAGGACAATATCTGCTAGCGGTGGGCTTGGGCCGTTAGATAACCACATTGAAGGCAAGAACTTCATGAAGATTCAAGCAAAGGTGAGTCTAAGCACAAAATAGTGCCACTCTAATTTGGATATTTCTTTGGCGATAGTAAATTCTAACCAATTACCAGTCTAGCGTACCCATGATGATTCACAAAACAGAAATTTTGCCAATAATTTATTTGTTACAAAAGCAAGAACTGAGTAAAGGAACTCACATTCATCCATCTGCAACGCAAGGCAACATCTCGTACAGTCTTATTTGGTAGCTGCATAGCAATCTTTGCATAACGAATAACACTAGACTCTCCGGCATATCTGTGTCATATAAACCAAATCAAGATCATTTACTAAAACGACCAGGCCACCTAAAATGCAATATTTAGAAGAATGGGGTATAGGTAAAACAATAATAAGACTACACACAGAGATCAGCTCAATTATGACCTTATTTCCCCTTACAGAGACATTAGAAAATGAAGAAGAAAGAAAGATGAAAAAGTAAAAGAAAAGAAGCCTCTAAGAACAAATAAGAGACCCCTCATATTCACACAAGAATTCATTCAAAAGCATGGCCTCATAATACCAAGAGCCATGAGAACAAAAGAAACTCAGGCGGAAGCTTAGAAGTAAGAATTCAGTGTTAGAACTCATTCTAGCAGTCATATGGCAGGCTGTTAGAGTTAAAATCTTCTTAGTGTTAATACTCTACTGGCCAAGAATAAGTGCAAGAACTATTATCAGATGCTATGTGGTGAGGTTCAGATTATTGAAGGGGCATATTCCACATAAACGCATAAATGGTAAACTACCAAGAATCTCATTCGAAGCAAACTGTGTTAACATATATATTTCCACTACTCCATAAGAATTAGTTCAGTCCATAGACGTCGCTGGTATACTAAGAGGAATTTTAAGATACTAAAAAAAAAGTGTACAAATTGTTCCTCTCGTCCAATCCCCAAATGAATTAGGGACCAATCTCCTAACTTAACCATTTGAAATGATAAAGCATGAACCAACCCACGAAAAAAGATGCAAAAATAAGGTGAAATAGCTCGAACTTAAAAGGCAAAAATGAATTCCCATTGGGAAACAAGAGAAAATTAATCAAATCCCCCTTAATTTAAGCAACTTCCGGATAAACTCAAAAGCAAGAAGCTCAAAAGCAACGATTGAGAACAGGAAAAACTCACTTCTTAAGGCCTTCTTCCAGTGTGAGCTGCTCATCAGATGTCCAATCCGTGGAGATACCAGGATTGTGCTTCATCGCAAGAGCGGAGCTGGAACTATCCGCTGCAGGCACTGGGGTGGAATTACCATTGCTGGGGTTCCCTCCATCGAAGGAAGACGAGGGTTGGCCAGCTTCTTGATGGTTCCCAGATGGGTTAGCCATCAAAACTCCCAACAATTCAACCGTTTCCCAATCCCAAATCGAAATCGAAATCCAAAATCAAAATTAAAACAAACCCACCTCCTAAAACCACATAATTGAGCGTTGGCTCCCGCCAATTCAGAATCCTGGAACCAAAATCAAGGAACCCAGAAGAAAGAAGGCAGAGAAGAAACAGAAAGCAACGTCCTCGAAAGAAAAATTGAAGATAGAAGAGTCAACCAATGAAGAAACTGAAAAAAGAAGGGGGGAAAAAGAGGAGGGAAGCAGATAGAGGTCAAAGATTTGTACGGAATAAGACTGAAGGGAGCTCTGCAAAACAAAATAAATTAAAAGGAAGTTGCAGAAAAGAATGAGATGAGAACGGTGGCCGAGTATTCGGCAATCGGAGGGAGAGAGAGAGAGAGAGAGAGAGAGAGGGTTTGTTGTTTTGACGTCAGAAGGTGTCAACACATTCCTCTAACCAACGTAACATTTTTACCTTTCTTTTTCTTTTTTCTTTCTTTCTTTATTTTCCTGTCTTTTTCTTCTTCATTTTTTTTTTTTTTTAAAATTACAGCCAATTTAAAAATATGCTAAACTATAATTTCCATTAAAATACTAATTTAAAATATTGAAATGACTTCAATTTTTCAAGTTCGTCAATTTAAATACACCCCATTAATTTCACTACACAATCATCCGACTCACTTACCTTCTATTTTGATTGAATCGTAGAATAAAATTATTCTCAAATTATTTATGAGATTTTACTTTTATAATGAACTAAATTTTAATTAATTTTATAATTTAATTAGTTGTGAGAGATATTTAAAAATTTTGGAGTATGGAACTTTGCCTTCCTTATAGAAAAGGATTCTCTATTCAAGTGAAATGTGAAATGTCCGTTCTACCCTACTTGGAACCCAACTACGATTCCCTTTTTCTTTAGTCATATCTTTTCTTCTTCTTCTTTTTTTTTTTTTTTTTTTTT
>NW_019268602.1:428315-435836 GCF_002738365.1 Cucurbita moschata | reverse complement strand
TTTTTTTTTTTTTTTTTTTTTTTTAATTTCAAACCTTTTTTTTTAATTGCTAAAATTTTATTGTGATTTTTTTTATAATCATTCAATTTAAAACGCATTAGATTTTTAACCCTTTTTTTTATTATTCATAATTTCATATTTTCTCAAAGCAATTTGCACAAGTCTTCTTTTTGTTAAAAAAAATTGTTAATGTATTATTTTAATCAAAATAATTTATCAATTATTAATGTATAATGATTATATTTTATAGAAAAATGATGATCATTTATTTATATACGAATTAATATTCTATTTTAGTTGTTATAATATAATACAATAATAATAATAACAATATTATAAAAGAAACAAATTTTAATTTACCAAACGAGTATAAGGTAAGTAAGTAATTAATTCTTTTGACTATCCGAAAAAGCCGCCTCTTTTTCTTCGCGCCGCCGCCGGAGCTTTTCCGTAAAGAAAGACTCCATTGCCGGAGATCAAAGCAAGCCGAGTTTCCATTTTCGACCTGAATGGATTACGCAATTTCAGGATCAGTCGGTTGGTTTTGGCCGTGAAATTAGGGCTTTCACCGGCGACGCCGTCTGTGGTGATTTTGTGTTCATTTTGTAGGCAATGGATTTGAATCTTGCAGGGAAGACGAACTAGGGGAAGAAAAATGGTGAATTTGTGTAATATATAGGTGGGGCATTGTTCAATCAAAATTAACAACGCTTTGTATCAGGGAAATGTATGTGTATATATATATATATATAAAAACAGAGGTTAACACAGGACCTCCATATACAGTGGTGCCATTTTGGCTTCAATGTCATACAAAGAATTGGAACACTACGAATTCCTCTCTGTAGGATGTGTAATTTGTTCTAATCACAGTGTTGAAGGTTGTATAACAATGTTCTAACTTCATATTTCACCCTCTTCCGCTTCTCTTCTCGACAAAAACTATCAAAAATCAAATACACTAACTAACTTCCACTCGGGACGATGTATAACAACGTTTCTAACACGCCCTCGGCCCTCACTACTACCATATTTGAAGGAACAATGATTTGAATATGAAATCAATCAATGTCCTTGAGCCTGTAAAAGGAATTCCTATTGCCCATTGTAGACGACAGAAGCAAAGATAATTCTTCCCATTTCATAATCTCTGCACTGATCTCACAAGAATGAGGTCAAAAGAGAATGAATTTATTAGAAATTAAAATCTTATGCATCACTGTGAAAGAAGAAATACATTGATTAGAGGCACAGATATAAAAGTAATAGTTAACACATGAATATAACTCTATCTAACATTACATGTTAAGACAACTCAAGTATCATTGGATCATATGTTATAGTGAATTCACATCTACAAGTCCTACCAGACAAACAATCTAAATACATTTAAATATCTTACCAAAAAAAATAGGCCTAGATACTTTTAGGTGTTCCCACAAGATTTCTAAGTTCTTGAACATACGAGGATCTTGGACATCTATATTTCTTGCAACTACCCTTGGAGAGTATAAAGAAAACCCATCTAAGAGAAACTGTAACACTCTCTAAGATTTTCATCACAGATACAAAGGGAGGCATGGAAAGTACAACAAAGAACGAGTACATTAGTCCCCCAAGTCCTTTCTAGAGAAGGAAATTCATTGAGCGGATTAAACTATTGTTTTCTATTATTCACCATCTCACGCATATATGAGAGAGAAAAGGAAATTATTTAGCTTTTATTGGACGAATATTACTTCATTTTCTATAAACATAATGTCCGCAAATATAAGAATCAAAAATAATATCTATATTTATAATCCAAAGGAAAGTTATAGATGCAAACAATGAGAGCCAATTGTAAAATTACCGTGAAGGATCTGAAGCAGAAGAGAGTTGCACAGCTTGAATCCATGAACTGCCAATGCATTTTTCATCAGCTGTTTCATTTCAACTAATTGCTATTGTTGTACTTCTGTTGCATTGTATAAATGGCGCAGCACTAGTCCTCACCATGAGATCGGAGGCTCTTTTTCTTGATTACCTGATTACGGAGAAGGCCAAAGTTTCATCGTACTTCAATAATAACTTCTTTGGAAAAGACAGCAGGGCGTAGAAACATAAACATGAACCATAAAACCACACAAAGCAACGTAGCATATCCTCCTAGTCTACAATACATTGTAATCCAAAACTAAAAAAAATTGATCCAATTGACAGTGATAAAAAAAGAATATAGTAACAATGAAAAAAGAATGTGATTGTCGTTCTATTTATGCTAACTTATCACCAAGTTATCCAATAATATGGTCATAATGAACGGCCGTAGGTCCGTAATCATGGAGCATCTGAAATTAATAAAAGCAACCGATCGAGATAATCAATTCAGATTATGACTAAAGAAATATAACTTTAACCTCCAAGAGAAAAGGGTTAATAGCCATTAGTGCGTTAAAATAATCAATATGGCAAGATTAGAAAAGGCACTTAGACATGCAGCTCACCTTGGAAAAATATTTCTTACGCAATTTGATTGATGTACGTATGCATCTTTTGACACGTATCTTCAGCATCTTATCATTAAAAATCTGCCAAATGAGAGAGACAGAAAAAAAAATTATAAAAGTTGTGTAACAACTAACAACTTAAACTGTCCATCTGAGTGTAGCTCAACTAGAAGTTTGAAAACTTGACTCCTATGTGTTAAACTCTAAAAAAACTAACAATTTAAATAAATTAAGAGTGATTTATTCAAAGTAATTTTAAACCTCCTTAAGGGTACAGACACTTGTAATTTTCTATGTCGAACATATAAACATACATAAACCCTCATAAACTCACAGAAATTGATAATCTCAATGAAACAAGATTACAAGAAAGAGGAAGATAAAACAACCTTCCAAACCAGAAGTGCCCTAACTTTGTTCAAGTCTCAGAGTACAGTAGTAAGGTTTGTGATGTTGTAATCAATACTGGAAGCAGCGAAAACGGTGTTATTATTTATACACCTCCTCCCCTAACGGTCAGATATTCCCTACAAACTGCCCTCCCCTAATGATCAGATATTCTCTACAAAGATGCTGCCCTATCTTTGGAAGAAACATTGTTGCACTGCCTTCGGCAAAAGATAGGGTTAGCGGGTTCTTGCAATCCACAATGGACTTCCCCCTCCATCTTGGCCCAATTTTCTGAGCTTGCATCAATATGACACCCCGGCCAATCAACACAATTGAAAGCCCTTTCCAAATCCTTTAGTAATTGCTCTGGGATTTTCAGTTACAGGTTAAAAGGTTTTCCTTCTAACGAGGAGCATATTATGTACATCCAACGTCTAATTAAAGGGAAAAAAAATGCGGACAACCAAAAGTCAGCCTAAAGCCAAATCAGAAAAGTGTCTTATATACTAAACAATGTCCAGTAGAACTATATTAGAGAACAGAGCTTTGTGTGTGTGTGTGTGTGTGTACACACGTATATGTGCATAGAAATTGATAGCTCAATGATGATATCCCAGTCAACTGGATTTATAAAAAGGTCTTTTGGTTTTTCCAAAAAACCATTTAGGCTATAATAAGAGCCAAGAGCCATAACAAGAAATATTTCGTAAAAAGAATTTGTAGTATTTACCAGAATCATTTATCATAAAATGCATTCGAATGCACCTACCTTGATCAAATCATCAATAGAACGTGTTTCTCTAATTATCTTCTGGCGATTCGTTATAAGGATTGCTGCAACACAAAAAACAGGAAGCTCATCATCTCCTTGCTTAGTTGATGATATCACAGTGCACTTCTTCATATGATCATTTCTTGAACAAAGATTCCTTGTCAAGCCACAAAATGCATGGGCAGATGGTGACTTCATTCCAGCATTGTCACATGAAGAACGTTCCAAATTTTCATTATTTGATTGTAAGATTTCTTTCGTGTTGCTGTGACCATTGTCCATGTGTCCCTCACTTATTTCCACTTCCGAGCCTCTTGGTAGTTGTAATGTCAATGCTTCCAGACAACTTCCCTCTAAACTGTAAGCTTTTGATTCATCAAAATCAGCAGCCCACATCATCTAAATGAAGGACAATATGCTGTTAGGATTGAAACTGAGTATTATATTTCCATTACAGATCACCCATGAATAAAACGAAATTGCCCAACATTACATCAATCTTAGATAAATAAAAAAGAACACAATTACATACTCGATCATTACGGTGTAATCTAACAAAAAGAGAAAATTTGAGAGAACTGTATTATGTACCATTCACTAAATATCAAAGATGAGTTTTCAGCCATATGGAAGTCTAAAAGTCCCGAGAAAATCAATGTTCAATCTTCGATTTTCATTTTTACGGCTTAAATACAGCAGACTTTCTTTAAAGAAACTTTTCTCCTTGGTTTTACAGCCATCAGTGCCTTCATTGTGTGTTGAAGATGGTGAAAGCTAAGACCGCTTTTTTTTCATGCTCATATGCTGATTGCTGGTTTTCTTTATTTAAGATGCTCAATGTTCAGCAGGTTTTTTGATAATATTAAAAGTAGAAATGCTCTTCAGCTACTACCTGGTCCTGTTTTACCTCCTCAAGCTAATCTTCTATTCTATGGGTTAATGCGGTCACATACATATTTTTGTAAATTTGGCTTGAAAGGAATCGACCAATTTTTTAAGACAAGTCCAGAGTTTGGAAGAACCATTTTGATATAGCCATCTTCAAAGCTTCCCCACAGCTTCCGCATGATGCTCTCTTTTTGTGGTTAGAAGCGCATAGAAATTTGAACAAGACTTCAGAAAAAATATAAACTCACAGAGTTTGCGATTTACGCTATAATCCTTCAATCAGTTCATACACATCCACAAGTTGCCCATAAGCAACAAAAATAATAATAATAATAATGAATTCTAATTTTCTGAACGCTGAATGAAAAGGAACACTAACCTCCCACATACAAAGTGCCTCATTAAATGTCAACTCCCGACGAAAAAGTACCAAGAGCATCGGAAATGCAAAATGTAGGCTCTCAGCACCTATCTGCGACAGGTGAGTGAAGATTTCCCTGTCAGTAAGTTCCAAAATTTTCCACAATGCTTCCAACTGTTTCATCACCCGAGTTGGGCCTTCCATCTGAAAATTCTCACGCTGAAATATGGCAACAGTGTGTTAGAGGGAAAGATAACAAGAAATCCAGCCCAAGATATTTTCCAACAGTACTGGAAAGTACCATTCTTCTTAAGAGCATCTCAAAGCACCAAAATGCATCAGCATTATCCTCAAATAGAACAACAAAAGGAGATAGCAAGTCACTCATTCCTGAAATCATAATACCATATTTTTGCAGCAAACTATGTTAGTAGAAAATATGAATGAGAAAAATGATATAAAAAAAACCACAACCTTGACAATAACCAGTCGCAGGATCAACCCATGCATAAACTGCAAGGATGTCTGACATCCTAGCTAAGTTTCTCGTATTGTCATAGAACTCAAGATGACTATCTGTTCGAACCACATCTACCACTGGATAAAAAAAATATGCGAGTCAAATAAGATTGAAAAATTAGATTTGTACATCCGGACACAAACAGAAATCTGCTGCTTTCTGAAATGTACCTATTCGGTGCAGGGTCCAAAGCCATTCAGATACTCTAGCTTCACTGACAGCACCATTATGGTAGACTTTTGCATTTAGATATGCCGTTTCTGGTACATTGGATATCGATCTGTTTGTTGGTTCTGTTTTATTGCACAAGCTATTATGCTGGAGTTCTGGATCACTTGAATCAAGCTGTATAATTTCAATTTCGGAGCTAATGGGATGAGAAACATTGTTAGAGGATGAGGCATTTGATTCAATAACTAAATCTTCATTGTTGTTTATCTGAAAACTGTGCATGCTGCCATCTTCAAATCTCAATTTGCGTTGAGTAGAGAGATTGGCATTATGCAGGAAATATTTGTTCTTATCTTTGTTTTCCTTGTCAAACAAGTCAATGACAGGTAGTGGAGGAAAATCATAACCATTTTCTGTAACAATTGCTGATCCATCTGCTTCACTCCCTACTTTTAAGGAATAACAATTGCAAGGATCAGAAATGGGTTCACAACAAGTGGACCCATTTGCTGCACTATCTGGACTTCTCCTAACATTCGCAAGTTCTGCTGTATCGCTCGAGCTTTCCCTCTGGCATGTGTATGATTTATCTATACAATTATTATCCCTACAAAAAGAATCTTCTACTGTATTAGTATTATGAACGGAAGCTTCTCTACTTTCACTTTCAGCTTCCCTTGGCCCTTCATCTTTAGATGACATCCTCATATCCATAACTTTAGAACCCACAGGGTAGGCAAGGGAACCAGTTCCTATGCTAGAATGTATCATCCGACACTCCTTTATCAGGTCCCTGTAACGTTCCCTGCATGAAAAGTTTCATGTAGCTATTTGAAGGGAACCATGAGGCCGTAAAATTTTACATCTTTAAGTACTATGAAGAAAACTTGAATTTTAAATAAATAAATATATATATGTGTGTATATATATATATATATATATATATAGAGAGAGAGAGAGAGAGAGAGAGAGAGAGAGAGAGAAGATATCATTCTGTTCCATGAAATAAGAAAAGGCATAGAGCCTCTGGCAAACAAGAAACAAGATAATAAAAAGAGGAGGGAAGGAAGAACAACAGAGAAGAAAAAAGATACTCTAGTAGGAATTTATTGTGTGCACATATTTTAAATTTTAAGTTATGCAAAAAGTTGTGAAATCGCTGATGGTCTTTTCTTTAAACAATGAAAGAAACTTTTCATTGAAGAGATGAAAAAAGACTAATGCTCAAAAGAAACAAAACTAAGAACGTAGTGAAAAGAAAGCAATAAAGAAGTAAAGAGGAAACAAAAGAATAAACAATTTGAGCAGGAAAGATAGAAACGCTCCACTGCAAATTGGATATAATTGCAAAGAAATTTCTGCATACTGGTATTTCAGAAAGGAATTTGGGTGGGAAGCTGGATTTTTGCAAGGTTAACATCCCTATCAGTGCTCATGTCCTTTTATTTCAGGGATTTATAATCTTTTCAGATCTATTTTATGCCTACCTTTTAAGCTTTCAGTTTACCCAACATGTAAGAGTAGGTTATATTCTCATTGCAATCAGAGTTCTCCCTTTAAGGATATTTAATCTTCTCTTTTCATACCAAGTTTAGACTTCAAACCAACGTATTCTGTAGAGTAAAGTTCCAATTGCCACATTATTTGAACCAAACTCCTAAATACCTTCAGCATTTTACGGTGCTTCCCCAGCAGAATCTTTCAGCATGTCAAACAGTATCTTTAAAGATTCTCTTCAATCCTAAGGACAAAATTCTTTGGTCCTGAACAACGCTACTCTCTGAAAAATATGGTTAAGAAACCTAAGAACTCTTTAAAAGAATCTAAAGGTTGGGCTCCTCGCAACCTTGTTCGCTTTCTGGGTCCCTCTGGGTGCACTCTACCTAAATCAAGAGGCACATAACAAGTGGGGGGGGGGGGGGGGGGGGGG
>NW_019268602.1:212214-427942 GCF_002738365.1 Cucurbita moschata | reverse complement strand
GGGGGGGGGGGGGGGGGGGGGGGGGGGTAAGGTGTTGGAAGTTTGTTAACGAACCTAAGTACACTAAGCATAAGATTGGGTTGAATGTTTATGAGGTTGAAAATTCTGGGTGGTTTAGAAAAAGGAAAAGTACAGGGACGAAAGTAGAACTACATTTTCCGAGAACTATCTACATCCCTCAGTTTTGCTCACCTATGAATCCTTTTTGAGGTTTCAATTAACGGAGTATAGAGAGAGTACAAAGCCCTTCATTTATTAATTCCAACAAGAGTAGCAAGATGGAAGCTACTTCAGAGTTTTGAGTTTCCTTTCCATTCATTCATTTCAAGTTTGATTCTGATTAGGAATTAAAAAATAAATAAATAAGAGATCATTTGATCGCTTCCCTTCAGGAGGATTAACAGCATCCGTAAAATTGGGAACGGCATACAATATCAGCTTCTAGCATGGAAGGGTTCGAACCCACCTTTGACCACTGAGTTTCCTAGTAGACTCATAACACTAAAAAATAGAATACTAAAAATGCATGAATGTTGGTCCACAAGGACAAACTCTTGGAATTAGGCAACATTGACAGCCCCATTCTCCATGGAACACAAATGGGCATGGCTTGGTGATCCTTCTAACAACTTCTTGTTGAAGTCATTAGGCAAGGATCTAACTTATAACCACAGTACGGCTCCAACATTCTTCTAACAACAATTGGAAGGACAATACCCTCTAGAAGATCGAATTTCTTGCTGAGAATTAAGCCATAACTCCATCGACACACATTATTTCTAAAGTTTTTAAGTATTAAATATANAAAAAAAAAAAAAAAAAAAAAAAAAAAAAAAAAAAAAAAAAAAAAAAAAAAAAAAAAAAACTAAAATGGGTACAGAAAGTTCAAAAAAACAATTATAATAAATGGATAAAAAGGGGGGATAATTTGTTTCTTGTTGACATACACACAATAGTAAAAGGCACAACTATGTCTATGAACAAGAAAAATAAACACAAATAATCTGACATCACAAAGAATTTTTGTCCAGGTGAGGTAAAAACCTTCGGGCATTTCTTAGTTGGCCGCGGTGCTCAGCAGTGCTACCTACAGCATAACAGCCAAGCAAAAATTCCCATACTTCTGCCCTAATAGACGGATCCACACCCTGCCATACCACAATTAAACTTCAGTGTTGTAATCATAGTAAGTCAATGAAGCATCAATAAAACTACCTCTTTTGTAATCAAGTATAAAGAAAAAAAACCGTAACTGTAACTAATGTCCTTTTCATGTCATTTTTGTCTTCAAAATCGGAGTTTTCTTTTTCATTTTGCAATTGTTTCCTAATAGTTTTGTTGACAAGGTGGAGATCATTTTTGTATCTATGTGGTTGTTTGTACATTTTCTTTATCAATGAAATTTTCCTTTTATCAAAATATATATATATATATATATATACGAAAAACAACTAGAAAATAAAATGACGAGAAAATCACCCAACACATACTCATGTAAAATCAGGTCCTTAAAAATTTGCACTACTAAGCCAGCATAGAAATATGCTGCCTAGTTTCCACTCCTGTTGTAATTGTTTTTTTTTTTTTTTTTTCTCAATTGGTTTATTTTCGACTTCATATATAATGGATGCCAATTTGTTTCCTCATTAAATTTAAACATTTACAAGCAATCCAAATTGCTAATCATGAAACCAAGAAAGAAAAGGGCGATGCTGCCAGTAAATAGCAATAGAAATTAAAGAAAATTATATAACCTAAAAGACCTTTCTCTTGATCATAAAATGTGAGTTTAAAATGACAAAAAAACCTAAGAAATGACTTTTAAGATAGAATTTCGTCATCTTTCATGGTAAGACAACATACCCCCAACACTATTGATTTGAGTGCCTTCTGAAAGCCAAAAGCCTTTCCATCACTATCAAATGTTGCTTGCCACTTGTCTGGCTTCAGCATTCTGTTCACCTGCACCATGGAAACAGCACCACAAACTTTACATGAACACACAAATAAAGAGTCATCAGTCAAAGAACACAATAATCCAACTATTGTGAGATAACAATAGGAAAGGAAAAGAGAGCCCCATTACGTATTTGTATCTTAAAACACTACATAAAGAGAGAACAAAATTGTAGAATAATAAGAAATCTGCCTCGGTACTACTCAAGCCGGGAATTCTCAAAATACAGTTTAAGATCACTGCACAAAATAGCATTATTATGATAACTTGTATTATATAACACTCCACTTGCTTATAAAGTCACTGAATGTTGCTTGACCAATATAATTTAGAAATTTCAACTAAAAATACAAAGCGTACATAAACCGAATAAATAGGAGAAGAAGCAGAACAACATTCAATAGCATTCAGTCACATGCATACTCGTAATTGATGAGAGTCTTACAGCTATAACAACCTTTATGGGCGATTGTGGAAGGCATGGTTCGCCAATGTCTCGCACAATCAAGCCCATTTTCTGCAAACTTGCAGCCCCGGCTTTTGCACAAGTCCATTGCTTATCAGCTTCTCCACCACAAGACATCACAATCCAGAAAACCCAAAATCACCCTTCTTCCTTGCCTCAACAACCCCTACTACCATTGCCCGAGAAAAGCCCGATCAATAAACGTGAATGCTGCAGCAAGGGACTAGTTAAATCAGGACTCTAACTACCCAGAAGAAATAGGCGAGTAACCACAAACAGATAATCAGTAATCACAACAAAAATGATAACCTGGGTTGTAGTCCTGTATTGAAGATATCTCGTGCAAGCAAAAAGAAGTAGAAGAAACACTTGCGAGTACGATAAAAGATGAAGAAAACAAATGCGGCATGGCAAGAAATAAGGGAAAGGAATCAGAAATCAGTGGATGATTGATATCATTGATAGAACTACAAATCGAATCACAGGAAAGAGAGGGCGAGGAATTGATTGAAAAGCGAGAGATTGAAGAAGACCGAGCTGAAGAGATCTCTGAAATTCACAAATAGGTTAAAACTTAGGTTGGGGAAGAAAAATCTCCCTCGCCATTTCCGCGCCAGACGGTTTCCTTTCATTTCTGTCGCATTTCTTCTTTTTCTTTTTTTTTTTTCTTTCTTTTTTCAGACAAACACTCAGAAGCAATACCAAAGCGACAAACTTGGGCAATGTTTTTCTTTTTCATATTGAATTTTCATGAAAATAATAATAAATAAATAAATAAAATGGTTTTTTACATTCAATTTTTATGAAAAAAATAATAATTATTTTGAATTCGATTAATATTATTGTTTTATTTTTATTATTTTATTAAACCCATAATATTCACACTTTCCGTTTACCTTACTTGCGAGCTCAATAGAGGTATCCGTATTAAATTTATTACTTAAAAAAAATAATGTTGCAACAGATTTGCGATTTGAGGACGATTTTTCCATTATTGAAATTGTTTTTACTTAAATTTTGTTCACACGATAGACACGTCTTAGGGCAATAAACGCGTACGTAATTTAATTCCTAAATAATAAACTTAGGTTATAAGATTAAAGGTATTTAGCCCTCAAAATTAGGTTTTTATTGTTTTGGGCTACCATTGAGTGAGCCTAACCCAATTTTCATAAGCCAAGTCCACCATGGATTGGGTTTTATAAGTTGGACCTTTTATTGATTAATACCCTTTTTTTTTTTAACTAAAATTTATTAAATTAATTTCATTTCTTTTTTTTTATTATTAATTTTTGCAACCTTTTATCCCAATATAATGTTATTAACTTCTCTCGAATAAAACTTTAAATTTTCAATATAATAATATAAGTTAACGAAGATGTGATGCTCGGATTACCACCTTCAATACTTAAGTTGGCACGATTTATAGGACGAGGAATAATTTACATTCTCCCAGTTGAAAACGAGTGTTTATACACCTCTTTTAACGTCTTATTGATTTTTTTTTAAATTAAAGTAAAAGAGGATCGTATTAGGTTAGAACATAACCATACTAACTCAAGACATTTTAAGTTAGGTCTTGTGGTTCAATTATTCTCCTTTGATTATATTTTTGTCCCGTATCAGACATTTTAAGTTTTTTAAGGTACAATTTTACTCGTAACGTAAACGAACTGATATTTTCAATATAAACTAAAGAATCTTGATGGGGAATCAAAATCCTAAGTGGGAATCAAGATGGACGGCCGTGATTGTCCGAGATCCATTGGTCATGAAGCCCACGTTCATAGCATATATAATTATAAAGCTCGAGATTAGAATCTTCATTTTTTTATTATATAGTTTGATTGTATTTCGAATACATATGATATAGTTGATTCCACATTCCACACGGTTTGCTAACCTCCCCTACCACATTTTTTTTATTATATTATATACTAAGATCATATTCTTAGTCAAATTAAGTTATGTCGTTTAATGTTTCGATTGCTACATGTAAAATTAATTAACACTTAATTCAAATTCAATTTGCCTACTTTCAATTTCGAGTTGGGTTGACATGATTAAACAATTTTAATTCGTTTGAGTAACAGAGCCGTATCAAAAATATCTTTCTTAAAATATATTATTTATATTTAACGTTATAAAATATTTGATAACTCTCAGAATGAAACACTTCACCGTTCGTGCACGAATATAAATTGTGTCTCTAAAATTTTGATTGGTTATGTCTGCACAGTATCTAAACTTTCAATTTTTGCGTACGGGTATGTATATTGGTTTATATATTAAAAAAAGATACACGAACTTAACCATGGTTATGTCACACTCGGTCTTCCACTTCATACGAAAGCAACCCTTCAAATGTCCAAAAGCTTGTCACTTACTTTTGATTACTCGAGAGTTGTCACATGCTAACCACATTTTTCGACTCGTTAATACTCACCACAACTAGCGAATTGCACGAAGAATATCAAGGGGTCGATTTCGAGAACTACTATTTCAACAAGCTATCATACATCAATAAAAGAAGAGTTGAAACTTCCTACGAACCATTCTATAAGGATAAGGATAAGGATCAATCGTTCACATATGAATACAAAACGTTGAAAATAAATATGCAAACCTTTACTCTTAATTTTATATCTTCCCAAGCTAATCCTTACTGTAACACCCGAGTAAATGAACAGTACACGAATAAACCGGGACCACATTCGAATGAGAGGAATTATGAGAATAGAATGGTTACCTATATCAACAAGATGTACTTTCCTTTTTGTTTCGGTGGTTCTAGAAAAGAACTCTAAAGATATGCAGTGTTTTGCTTTGAGCAATTTTATATTAGGTGACCTCCCGAGAATTTTACTAAGAAGCATGTAAGTGAGAAGAAAGCATGCTAAAAGGATCTGTGTTGATCTATGTGGATAGTCTTCACTATTAAAAGTGAGGAGTAAGTAACATGACCATATCACACGAGAATGTCGTGAACATCTGGATTGTTACCCTCCTTCAAGTTAGGAGTGACTGTAATCTCTACTTAAACCAATTTAAGCATAACCGAGCTGGTTAAGACATACATCATCAACCAAAAGATCATATATTTGAATCTTTACCCACACGCGCGGTTAAATCAATATATAACACACATGGTCTCGAGTATTTGAGCAGAAAAAATGGTACGAAATTGCAAGGTGCTCGTGGCTCGGGTTGGCAATTTAGATATAGAAGAGAGAATTAAATAAGAGGTTGTTTTGGTCAGCTCAAAATTGTCCACTTTCAATTACAACTTGTGGTTGTGTTGTTTTGTTTTGAAAAAGGTAGGCTGTCTTTGAAAGCAAAGTTGTACTTGTGGTTCCACTTGTTTACGTAGCCAATATAATTACAACCACTTGATTACGATTCATATAATAATTAAACTTTACAATATAATTGTAACACCCTTCCCAAACTTAGTTTAAAAACAAAGCTATTATAATATACGAGTTGAAAATTCATATTTAATTGATTAATGAAATCGAGACATACCATTTTATTTAAATTTGTTACGTATGGATTAATTTAAATATACATTTATGTATATTTTAAACTCTATTTAATTTTTTTTCTTAAAAAAATAATAATGAGTACTCTAAAAAAAACTATAATTAACGAACTTGGTGGGTTTTCTAATTTTTATTTAATATTATAATAATTAAATTACTTTAGTTTATTACTAATTAAATTAAATCTTAATTTGTATTAATTATTTGTTTTAATAAAAAAAATATAAAATATATTTTAAAAAAATTTATTAAGTTAAATTTCAATATAGAACATAGTTTTCAATGCCTTTTTCAACCCACAGGAGCTGTCCCTTTTGCACTCTGAATTTTGGGAAAGGAATATTTAAATTAGATTCCAAACTTTACAATAATTATCAACACTTTTTATTTCCATCATTATTTGCTAATTTGCACCTTATATTTATTTTTAATTTGACGCATAAAAAGTAAAAAAAAAATATATATAGTAATTTTTAATAATTAATTTATTTGGTTCCAGTGATATATTTTAAAATAAAATTCATTACTTCGTGGACATGAGTATGTGCTTGTTACTATGGGAGACTGTCGACATGTCTTATTTACTAAGCAGACCTACCGTAACAATTTTGGGTCGGTTTAGAAAATCAAGACTTAACTCGAGGCGTTTTAATATTTCGGGTAGGAAGAAATTTGATTTTTAGGGGACGCGTGGAAGGGGAAAGGATACGTGTATATATTAAGAAGGAAATAGAAGGGTTTATATGACGTAAGATATGGGAATTAGAGATCACCCTAACTCCAATAAACCCTAATTTTTGAATTTGTCTGGGAAATGGGAATCTGGTTCTTTTATTTTTTCTATTAACAAACTTCCTCAAAATCCTCTCCCCTTATCTTCCTATGTCCGATGTCATCACGTTACTTCCCACTCTAACCTCGTTCGCTAAATTACTCTTTTACCCTCTCGTTTGAATCCAACAATAGCTCGCTTAGTTAAAGTATATGCTCAAGTTAGTTGAGCGTGGAAAATTTTTTAAACAAAAAAATAAAAAACTCGAGTTGGGTTGTTGGGATAGAGTTTGATTGAATTGTGAACCCTAATTTAGAGTTACTCGAGTCATCCAAGTAGTTTAAGTTGTTCGAATCATCAGGGCCTCTGAACACCCCAACATACTCGAGATTTAGAATTTTAAATTTTGCCTCTCGGTAAACCGGTAGGTTCAAACTTAGGAATAAGTAATGATACCAAGCTCTCACCTCAAACATTTTGGAATGTAAAGAATTCAACTTTTTGTCTCTCGGTAAACTTGTTGGTTCAAACTTACGAATAAGTGGGGATACCGAGCTCTCACGCCATACATTTTGTAATGTCAAAGGTACGAATTTCTGCATCTAGTTAAACTCGTACGTTCAAACCTATGAATAAGAAGGGTTATCGAGCTCCCACCTCAAAAGTTTTGTAACATTGGAGATTCGACTTTCTACTCCTCGTGAAACTCATAGGTTAAAACTCATGAATAAGTAAGGATATCAGGCTCTCACCTCAGACATTTTCTAATGTCAAAGATTCGACTTTTATGTCTCGGGTTAGATGTTCAGGTTCAAAGTTACGAGTAAATAGGGACATTGAGCTTTCACCTCAAACGCCCGGGTAACGTTAAAGATTTAAGTTTTTACCTCTCGAGAAGCCATACAAACTTTCTAAACATTATTAGTGACAAAAGTATAATCGAAATTACCAAATGAGGCAAGAAATACAAAAATAGTATGAAAAAGGAAATTGAAAATGATGGGAAGATCTGTTGAGATAATTATAAAAAGAGAAGAAAAAAGGTAAAGGGCATAATTGTAATTACGTCCTTCCCGAATCCCTTCTTTCTTCTCTCTGTATCTCTCTGTTTGTCTCTGCAAATCCTTTTGAATCTGTAGCTCAAAAAGGTTGCTTAAAGGCCCTTCACTGTTTCCTTCCGAGAGAAAATTTAAGTAGAAAGTTAGGCAAAAAGTGTGTTCAACGGCGACAAAAGTTTCTATTTACAGCAACCCAACGCCAAGAGAATCGCTCTGATGCAATGGTCCGCGCCGCAATGGCGCCCACTCTCTCTCTCTCTCTCTCTCTCTCTTTAGGGTTTTTCGTTTTTTTCCCTGTATGGAGGAGAATACTGTTTCTCTCACATCAGGGACCGACTCCGACTTTCTCAATCTCCATCTTTATCTCTATACCTGGAATTCTGTGCGTTTCTGCTAAGATTTTGATGGAATTCTCAGTCGGTAACCGGCTTTCTTCTTCTCATTTTCTTTTTAATTCTTCTTAACTCACATCTCTGGCTGCTTCCGTCAGTGAATTGCTGTCGCATCCGTCATCTTTTAAATGCTCTGATATTGTATTTTAACTTCCCTTTTCCTCGAATTCTGCTGATTTGAGATAAGGGTGTTGGTGAGGTGGAACTCTGATTCTTCGATTTATGGCATTTCCTTTTTGTTTTTGTTGGTACATGGGGAGTTTTCGCAAAAGTGTAGTTTTGTAATTGCGTTTGGCGGTTAATTTTAGGGTGTGCGGGCTTGCAGGGGGGATATAATGGATGTTTTTCTCAACTTTATAATGGCGAAGGATAGTAAGCTTAGGAGTATAAGTCTTGGCCGCTGTCGTTGGATGGAATTCTAGCATTACTTGCCATTTGATTTCTGAAATTGATCTTGATTAACCAAAATGGAAAACCCCTTTTCGTCCAAGGAGGAAGGGATGATGGGGTATTGGGGACCTTCCAGAACTCAGGCCGAAACTATGAATTCCACTGACGCTGGAATGAGGATTTTGAGTCCTGAAGATGTCCTCCCCACCTTCTCTGACATGATGAATTTTGATTCTTATGCGGCAATCGATCAGATTTTCACATCTTGTGGGTTTTCATCGATGCCCCAAATGAGTACTTGCGGTTCTATCGAGGGCTTGTCTTTTGTTGAAGGGGGGTGCCATGAAGGATTCCCTCTGAATGAACATGGTGGAGCTTCCATTTCCATGGCGAATTCTTTTACTTGTGGGGACAAGGTGATGTTTCAGCTGCCAGACACTGAATTTGGGGTGTCTAGTATTTCGGACAACGCAAACAAAGTAGATTCTAAATCAAATGATGTCCCTGTAGACATGGATAGCTGTCTGATCTCTAGGCCGTTTGGTTGGTCACTTGATGAGAAAATGCTGAGGGTTTTATCCATGTTTAAAGAGTCCTCACCTGGAGGTATTTTGGCTCAAGTCTGGGTTCCTGTGAAGCATGGAGACCAATTCTTCTTGAGCACCAGCGAGCAGCCATATTTGCTTGATCAAATGCTCACAGGGTACCGTGAAGTGTCGAGGTCGTTTAGATTCTCAGCAGAAGGAAAACTGGGTTCTCTCCTTGGGCTTCCTGGTCGTGTTTTCACCTCCAAACTCCCAGAATGGACATCAAATGTTAGATATTACAGTGACCACGAGTATCTGAGAATGCAACATGCAATCGGCCATGATGTTTATGGATCGATTGCCTTACCGGTATTCAATAACGAAGTCGAAAAATCATGCTGTGCCGTACTTGAAGTTGTTACTACAAAGGAGAAGCCCAATTTTGATGCAGAAATCGACATTGTTTCCCAAGCACTAGAGGTTAGTTCTCTTTATGCACTAGTTTATCGTTAACTTCCTGATATAAAATAGTTACAAATGATCTCATTTGCTGTTTTCTAGTGATATTCTTCTTGCATTCCACTTTTTCTGAGCTTTATGAATAATTATACCATAAGGTTCTATTGACCATATTGTTGACCTCTTTGGACCATGATCGTTGCAGACTGTTAGCTTGAGCACTGTTCCGCCTCCTCGACTATATTCGCAGGTACAATGTTATTTTTAGTTTTTCTGCACTTTCCTTATAGCAATATGTAATAACTCTTCAGTGATTATTTAGGTTAAATATAAAGATCGATCTTTAGCGTTTATGATATTTTTCTATTTTATCTTAGTTCTCTTAAGCTTTTGCTTTTAATACTCGATGAATCAATTGATTTAAGTTGAATGTTTCCGAATTAATTATCTGCGGTGGACGGTCATATTTTTCTATGGAATGCTTAATGAACTATCGATTCATATGACGTTGAGTGATTGAGAGAAGTTGAAAGAGTAGAAGAGGGGGAGAGAGATTGAGAAAGCGGGAGATCGCGAGTGAGGGGGAGAGAGAAGTTGAAATAGCGGTCTTCATTATTAGTCTTTTTCAAATCTACATCTTTACGGGTTTAGTTATATCAATGAAATATTTATTACAGTGCTTGAAGAAGAACCAGAGAGCTGCATTGGCGGAGATAGTGGACGTGCTACGTGCTGTATGTCATGCACATAGACTACCTCTTGCCCTAACCTGGATTCCTTGTTGTTATTCTTTTGACGCCGTTGATGAGGTTGCAAGAGTTCGTGTTAAGGAGAACAACATTAACCCAGAGGAGAAATTTGTATTATGTATCGAGGAAACAGCATGTTATGTGAATGACAAATCAACTCAAGGATTTGTGCATGCATGTCTGGAGCATCATCTTGAAGAAGGGCAAGGGATAGCTGGGAAAGCTCTTCAATCTAATCATCCCTTCTTTTATCCTGACGTGAAGGCATATGATATTAATAAATATCCGCTGGTCCATCACGCACGCAAGTTCGGTTTGAATGCTGCGGTTGCAATCAGGCTGAGAAGCATGTACACTGGCAACGATGATTATATACTCGAATTCTTTCTACCTGTCAATATGAAAGGAGCTGCAGAACAACAACTATTGTTAAACAATCTCTCTGTTACCATGCAAAGAATGTGCAGGAGTTTGAGGACAGTTTCAAAGGAAGAATTAATAGGGGCTGAGGATTCTGTTGTTGACTTTCAGAGTGGATTTACATCAATGAGAAACTCGCAATCCACGGTAACAGACAGTGAAACAAGGGTGTCTAACTCGATAAATAATGGAGCTGAAGCAGAATGTCCTGAGAAGCAGGTTATTTTGTTCCTGTATTCCTATGTGTTGTTCTATTGTTTCTCTTGTTCTTTCCATTTTGCTATTTTCTTCAAGTTTTGGCACATTTACGAACAAGCAATGGATTGATCTTTAACAGTTACTTATGAGCCTTATCTTGCAGATGACTGATGGATCACGGAAGCAGGGCGAGAAAAAACGTAGCACATCCGAAAAAAACGTGAGCTTGAGTGTTCTACAGCAATATTTTTCTGGGAGTCTCAAGGATGCAGCAAAGAGCATTGGTGGTGAGCGCGTATTTTATTTCTTCCTTATTTTTGATGAACAACCATCTTTCATTCACATAAATCAAAATATAGAAAAAAGGCCGCATGAAAAAAAACCAATGGCCAACAAACGCTGGACAACAGAACAGAACTTAAGAAATGATCGCTGTTGACTTCTGGAGTATGAACTAGAGATTTAGAAATCCATCAACCTGAAGCCTCCTCTCATGACTAATATAGATTAAAAAAGGTTATGGTTTCTTTCCGACCAAGTAGTCTATAAAACAAGTAGACGAGCCAAAAGTTTCCCGTAGATGGCACCGATCTCTCTGTAGTAAGAAGGAAGTGCCCCGGTGGTCTACATTTCCGAAGTTTACTTGTACTAGTTAGGGCCTTGGACTAAGGTTACTGTCTAAGGTGTTAATAACAACAATCTATACATTTTAGTCATTGATTGTGAAATCCCCCTGCTTTGTAAGGTGACAGTTTAATGCTGTACAGTTAAAGTACGCAATGTTGTGGACTTAGCCATGTGTTCGGGATTTTCGTATCATGAAAATTGATTTTGAAGTACTAAAAACATGTTTTCAAGTGGTTTTAAATCCGACAATAGTGACTTTAACCAGTTCAAATTACTTCCTAACATGTGTCTAATGTCTCCATTTAAGCCTAGTCGTGGCATAAGGGTTTAGAAGAAACTTTATACGTTCCACTTACTAATCTCTTTTTTTTTTTTTGGCATTTTTAGTTTGTCCAACAACGCTGAAAAGAATATGCAGACAACACGGGATTTTGAGGTGGCCGTCCCGTAAAATAAACAAGGTAAACCGTTCGTTAAGGAAAATACAGACGGTTCTTGATTCTGTGAAGGGGGTGGAGGGCGGCCTGAAGTTTGATCCAACTACAGGGTGTCTTATGGCTGGTTCTCTTATTCCAGAACTCAATGCACAAAATAGTCTTCTCTTCTCTGATAATAACCCAGCTATACCAAACCTTGACCCGTTCCTTCATGACGTAAATTCGGTTCCTTCTGCCCCTTTCAATACTCAGAATTCTGCCATCAAACTGGAAATGGACGAGTCTTCCGTTTCTATATCCCAAAGAACGTCATCGAGGAGTGTTCTCATTCCAGAGAAGGAACCGAACGTTCGCCATCGTGATTGTAGTGAAGGCTTGGAGGCCGCTGGTGTAGATGCTGCATCATGCCAGCTTGCTGATCTGGATATGGTGGGTTGGGATGTCCAAGGGAATGCCTCAGCTTCTATTGCTGCTAAAAAAAGTGACAGATTGGATTTTGTGAAGAACGATTTGAGGTCAGGAGATGCCGACTGCCAATTTATGGCCAAGAGCTCGATCTCTTTTGCAGCTGCTGATGAAGTCGGTACCGTGTTGAATGAACATTACCAGCCAACTACTTCGAGCATGACCGACTCATCAAATGGCTCTGGCTTAATGATTCATGGCAGTTCATCTAGCAGTCAGAGCGTCGAGAGGAAGCATTTGCCAGAAAAAGTTGGCTCGGTTGACAGCGAGTCCAAGATTATTGTAAAAGCTTCATACAAAGACGACACAGTTCGATTCAAGTTCGATCCTTGTTTAGGATATCTCCAGCTCTACGAAGAAGTTGGCACGCGATTCAAGCTAAACCAAGGAACATTTCAACTCAAATACCTAGACGATGAAAAAGAATGGGTGATGCTAGTAAGCAATTCAGACTTACAGGAATGTCTCGAGGTGATGGACGAAATCGGCACGAGAAATGTGAAGTTCCTCGTCCGTGATATCGCGTGTGCCGTGGGCAGTTCAGGTAGCAGTAGTTGCTTCCTATCTGGATGTTCCTAACAAGCATTGGATAACCCACAAACCAACATGTCGCACTACGAAAGGAAGGTTGATCATGCTACCACGCCGAGACCACCACGGTTCACATGAAGAAAGAGTATCTTCATTAACACTGAGCTCTCTTCGATAGCACACCAATATTTGGGGCAACCTCGACTTCGTGCTGACTCAGCACGACCATGTTGTTTTATAAGCTTAGGGGATCAGGAAATAAGTTCTACTTATAGGTTGAATGAACAGGGTTGTAAATGATAAGTTAGGAAGGGGATGTGTTTGATTTAGAGGGGAATGAAAGCATTCTGTTTAAAAGAAGGCTTAGTTCCTTGCAGCATTCTGTTTAAAAGAAGGCTTAGTTCCTTACTCTGTGATCATTTTTTTTTTCTTCTGTAATATAAGTTCTGAATAAATAAAGTTACTTATTGATATAAGTTCTAAATAATTAAATTATTATTATTTTAAATGGGCCAATAAAATAATTAATAAATAAAAAGTAAATTCTAAAAATACAATATTTTAAAATATAAGTACTGAAGAAAAATTAAACTCATAAAATTTATATACCAAATGCAATATTAATTCTCTATCGTTATTACTCTGTTTCAAAACCCTACTTCAAAACCCTATTTAACGTTCAGGCATCCCTCCTACCCATTACCAGCCACCGCATTTTACCCGCGACACCCCGAACCCTGCAGGTTGTTCCTGCTCGACTCTGTCGCCGCCGCCGCCGTTGCCGCCGCCGCAGTCTGCACTCTCACCCTTCCCGCTGCTTTCTTTCTCTCCCTCTATTTCAGAAACTCAGTGGTTCAGCATTTTACCCGCGTCAGGTTTTAGTTTTAGTTTTTGTTGTTGTTTTGTTTGGTTGGCTTATGTTGGTTTATTCACTTCACCCACGGAGAAGGAAATAAAGTTTTTTTTTTTCTTTTTTTGTTGATTTATTCTTCCACCAATGTTCAATGAATCTGAATGAAAACAGAACAGTAAGAGTGTTTTCCTCATAAGTTACAAAGAATGATTCAATTAATCAATAAAATGCAAACCAAGACCGATTTCATGTTTCTTGCCCTTTTTTTTTTATCCAAACACTTGAACTGATTTGAACTCCTTCCAAATTCTGGAATTCCGAACAGGGTTAACCTCTCACTACTCCAAGGAGGCTTTCATTTCGCCTTGGCTATGGGGAAGAAACGTAATAACGAGAAACAGAAGGTAATTCTACCGCCGGACCTTCCACCAGAGGTTACCGAGGAAGAAATTGAGGTCTCCGATGAGGATTTGGAGTTTGTCAAGGAGAACCAGGACTATGCCGTCTCCGTTACTCGTCTAGACACTAAATCCATTACCAAGTGTGTATTAAATTTCCATGAGCTACTTTTTGAATTGTGTTTTTTTCGTTGCCGTCTTGCGTAACGAGAGAGTGAAAATTATAGTTTCTGTGGTCCTTAGGACAGCCGGTAAGAATATTACTGGAGTAAATTATGTGCTCAACATTTTAATTTATTGTTCTTGAAGGCATGTTACACGTGTTGCTAATGTTGAAGAAGATGCTTTGGAGGTTTTATACGAGAAGCGTCTGCGCAAGAAGCCACTGCCGAAACTGGAGGAGGAAAATAAGACCCAGGTTGATCGTGTGGATGCTCTTCCTGTCAAAACACTTGAGGGGGAACTTTACTACCGGACATGTATGTCTTACTTGTCTTCTTTGTCTCATATTAATTCCAGCTGCATTTGAATATTCACTCTCTTACTGCTTGCAGCAAAAACATCTGATGCACCTGAAGATGGTGGGAACGAAGAGGCAATGGAAGAGGACAGGGTAGATAATGGTGTATTGAAGTTAACTAAAGCAGAAAGGAGGGCAAAGCTAAAGAAAACTAAAAAGGTTGCCAAGAAACAAGAGGATGTAACCAAAGCTGAAGAAGTTAAACCAACCCCACAAGCAGCAGTTTTGGTATTCTTCTGCGATTTCACTCTCCTTCTCCTTTATAGCACTGTTGCATAAAATAATGTCGGTAGTTTTTTCATGAAAAAGATATTGAAATTACCTCAACTCGTGGGCTTGTTCTTATAAAAAAAATAAAAATAAAAATCGTGAGCTTGTTAAGCTGGTAGACAAGAAAAACTCTTTGGTTTCGGCCTGCTTGTCTGACTGGAAAATGTTAGTATAATATCCTATTCCTGGGTTTGTTTCAAGTTGAAAACCATCTTTCCCTAGGTTGAAATAAAAAAAAAAAGTGGCCACAAAAAGCCACGGCCACACAAATCATGTGGCTTCCACTATTGCTAGTAATAAAAATAATATACAGGGTTGCCACAATTGCTAGTAATAAAAATAAAGGGAAGTTCCTGAAAGAATCATAACAAGTAACATTGGACTGTTCAGTGGGATATCCTTTACCTAGCAATTCTGTCTATCATGTGATATTTTAATAGACTAGTTTAATTTCTCTTCAGATTCAGTTTCTTTAATTATCTCTTTTCTTGAAGGACAAAATGTTGTATCAGTATTTGTTCCACCGGCAATTAGAAGCTATGAAGCATGAACATTTTGTTTTCAGTAAAGTGTCTGTGTTGGACATGGATATGTCCGGACACATGTCCGACACACTAATTCTTTTTTTCTTCTAATTTTGGACACAGCTACGTTTGGATATTGCTCTAGAAAATATTTAACCTATAAATTTGGAAAAAGAAATTGAGATGCTATTATAGATTAAAACCTTATATATTGATCAATCCAAAAGTATTAGGAGGAGATCTTCATCCTCTAGTCATAACGAAGTAAATCTTTGTATATCTTTTAAGATTTCAAATAGCGTTAATTGAACTAACTTTGTATGTTTTTGGTGAAGTATATTTTGTTTTTATGTTAAACTTGCATGTTTTGTCTATAAACAAATATTAACATGACAATATACATTTACTTTATATAACAAAGGTGACGAATGTGTTTGTGTTCTACTTTTAAGAAATTGACATGTTGCCTCATCTGTGTTGTGTTGTTTCTCGTGTCCGTGCTTCATAGATTAGGAACTGCCATGTAGGATTCATGTACACTGGTTCAATGTGCTACTGTCTAATATGAGATTTCCTTTCCATAATTGTATGTTTGATCCTTGCATTTGTCGTTAATCTCCTTGTGATTCTAGACCTGGAAACTACTCTCTCGATCTCATACGTTTGTTTTGTTAAATATTTCTCTGTTAAGGCGGAAGTGGTAGAAGATCTTACTGCTGAAAAGACATTTGAAAGTAAGAAGCAGAAACTTGCGGAGCTTGGAATTGCGTTGCTGGCAGACCCAAATTCCAATATTAAATCTCTGAAGGACATGCTACAGATTGTTAAGGATAATGATCAAGCAATTGTGAAACTTGGACTTCTATCATTATTGGCTGTTTTTAAAGACATTATACCTGGGTTTGACTCTGATTTTATTCCTCTTGCTCTTTTTAATAGTTCATAATATATTTGTTTGTTCGTCTTTAATTGTATCATTTACTTTTTTTGTGTGTGATGAAAAAGGAAAAATCATATAATTTCATTCCATAATAAAAAAAATTATCTTTAGCTATAACAAGTAATTATTATAATGTAATATAATAGTAATTACAGGTAGAAATTCCGAATTTTAAATTATATAGTCGCACATTTGTTTATTATTTTGATTCCAGAAATTATTATTCTAAAATTTTCTATACTGTGGAATGCATATACAGTTATCGGATTCGGCTTCCAACAGAAAAGGAGCTAGAAGTTAAAGTATCCAAGGATGTCAAGAAAATGCGGTACTATGAGTACACTCTTCTCACTACTTATAAGGTTTGTTCTCCTATTTACTTTCATCTTTCCATGTAGTCTTGTCTTCTATGGCTTGGAATGTTGTTTTTCAATAGAACACTTTCAGAAATCAAAATCAGTGGAAATTTTCACAACTCTACCTTACTTTATACTCAATCAAGTCCTTTGGTTCACTTGTGGCATGTGATTAGATCTTTGTATGAGATTATTTATGAATTGCACGTTTTCTACATCACGTGGCCACTGAAATTTCTTGATTTTTTGCTTTGAATAATTGGGGATCTCGATGCCTTTTTATTAAAGTCGATTTCCTTTAATGTGTTATCGAACTTAATTTTGCTTGTTGATATTTTTTTTGCACAAATTTTTCCAGGGATACCTGCAGAAGCTGATGTCATTAGAGAAATCTACAGCATTTCAGCATATTGTTATTCGCTGTATCTGTACGTTGCTTGATGCAGTTCCCCACTTCAATTTTCGAGAGACATTGTTAGGCATTGTTGTTCAAAATATAAGCTCCCCTGATGATGTTGTAAGGTTAGCCTCTATTTATCTTCCTTTTCATGAACGAATATTGAAATAAGAAATTTTATATTCATTCCTGTTATTACATGTTAAAAATTTTGAGAATAAAATAGTCCAATTGCACTAGTCAAGTTTATTATTTTTTTTCTTCACATCATCAACGAATGGCTCATTTGTTCCTGAAGTTGTGAAATTGTGCATTTCTTAATTTGTACATCTTTTCTGTTCCTGGGTTTTGAAAGTGTGCATGTGTTTTCTCCCAATCCTGGGTTTTTTACTCTCTGCCTAGAATATGCTCCAACATTTATGCTCAAATGATATTTTTGGATTGGCAGAAAACTCTGTAGTGGTGCTATTAAGTCTTTATTTATCAATGAGGGAAAGCATGGTGGAGAGGCGACTGTGGAGGCTGTCCGGTTGATTGCTGATCATGTGAAATTTCATGACTGCCAATTGCATCCTGATTCCATCCAGGTTTGAATTCTCGTTCTTACCCCCTTTTTTTAAGCATATGAGGCTCATGCTTTCTTTTAGAAGTTTATGCCTTGACGCAAACATATTGAAGCTAAGTTTCGCTGCTCTTGTAGTTGTTAGAGAAACAATACAGTCTATTTTCAAAATGTAGACATCCACTTCTTTGATTCCCCTTTTTCTCGGGCTGTTTTTTTTTTGTTTAGTGACTCATGGTTATACATTTTATGCAATTTACTCGGTCCCTTTTTTTAAAAAAAGTTATTGGAGCTTCTGCCTCACACCACCTCATTGCATATGTGTGTGCATGATATGGCCATGAAATATGGGATTTGTTTTTTCGTAGTAACTTCTTAAATTTAGAGCTCTCTGCACCTGGGTAAAAAGTTCAATGGAAGATGCTTGAGTCAAGGTTGGGATGACATGAGTTACATTAGCTGTGGTTCAGCTACAATTTTGGTTTTTGTTGTCTTTCAAGTCTTTCACAGATGAACTTATAAAAATACGGGGAACTAGCCTGGTTTGAAGACAAGGATCAAATGAGCTTGAAGCCTAGTTATTAAAAAATGTGCTTGAAAGCTATATCACGTGTGGTTTCCAGATATTAAATTATTTTAAATTTTCAATTGTTAATCCCAAGGCATGCGCACAGACTCATTTGTTGCTGAAATGAAACATTGAAGTGCAGTCTATTTCTTTGGGTTTATTTTTTTTCCTCTCAAAGTTTCCTGTTCGCGGCTTTTTCCAGCCTTTCATGCATCTAACATTTGACGAGGATCTGAGAAGAGCAGAAAAGCAAGAAGAGCATAATAAAGTAAAGAACAAAAAACAATGGAAAAAAAAGAATCGTGAGGAATCAAGTCATTCGCAAGGGAATGATGGAAGACAAAGTACGAGGACAAAGTTTACTGAAGAGGTATTACTGTTGCCTATTATTTTCCTTTTTCCCTTTCTCAATTGCTTTGGCATCTTTTTAGCTGGTAAAGGATGAATGTTTGTGATGTTTCTCATAGGTTGCTGCGGATTACAGGGCTGCTTCTCTTGCTCCAGATGTGATGAAGCAAAGAGAGATGCAGTCAGATACACTTCGTGCTGTATTTGAAACATATTTCCGAATCTTAAGGCATACAATGCAGTCATTAAAGGCTAGGTAAGTTATTATTATTTAGAGCTTGCACGTTGTTTGTATTGCATTGGTTTGTGTTTTCTTCAACAATTCGGTCTTACAGAAAAATGTCCCAAGTACTTTTATGTGCTTGTGCATGTATAGGAGTGAGCAAGATGGCATGAAATCTCTTTTAATATTCATTTAACTATACTTAAATTTAATTAAAATATTATGAATCATTTTACGCATCTCTAATATAACTTTTTATCTTTTGAGTTGAACTAAACTTTTCAATTACTGTACAAATATGAAGAAAGATTGGTGTTTTACTTTTTCTGAAAAAAGGGTACATAACTAAACAAGAGCAAACCATACCATTTGTTTGTTTCAGTTCAGTTCCTTTTTTTAAGCTTGATGCTAATGGGAAACTACTCTTAAAAGTTAAATCAATTGATCCTTGTATATACTCTAGATAGGGAGGCTCCCTCTTTTAGCTCGAGTCTTTGACTGGATGTTGGTGTAGGGATACTGGTCTGCTTGAATTGTCCTTAAGCTTGAAAATTTAAATTTGATCAGACATGTTGATTCATGAAAGCTTTGGTGTCTTTGTATCTTCATGGATTTTGAATTGTTTTTCAATGTACGTTTCATCTTACGCAACTCAGACTGCTGAACCAAGTATCTTTCATTTATTATGAAGGCCTGAAGCAAGTATTACTGCATCTACGACTAGCCCATCTGGATCCCATCCTCTGCTTGCTCCATGTTTGAATGGGTTGGGGAAATTTTCTCATCTGATCGATTTAGATTTCATGGGAGATCTTATGAATTATCTAAAAAGGCTTGCTTCTGGTGATGATAAATCTTCTGAGAAACAGTCGCAATGTTTGACCGTTTCTGAGCGGCTTCAGTGTTGCATCGTGGCATTTAAAGTAATGAGGAAAAACCTTGATGCTTTGAATGTTGATCTTCAGGACTTTTTTGTCCAGCTGTACAATATTGTACTCGAGTACAGGCCTGGAAGGTTTGTGCTGAACTCTAAACCATAATGCTAAAATTGTTGCTGGTTTTTTTAAAGCAAGCCTGGTTAATGTTTGTTCCAAGGATTATTTTAATATTTATGCTCTTCATTACAACAAGTTCTCTGATAACGTCATTCAAGTTTCGATCACAGAGATCATGGTGGATTGTTAGCTGAAGCTTTGAAGATAATGTTGTGCGATGATAGACAGCATGACATGCAAAAGGCAGCTGCATTCATTAAGCGTTTGGCTACTTTCTCATTATGCTTTGGATCTGCAGAGTCGATGGCAGGTATATTAAGAAGCTTGTACTTTCCTTTTAGTTTTGAAAAATATTTTCGTAACTTTTATTTAACCGTGAATATGTTTGGCTATTTACAGCCTTGGTCACCGTAAGGCATCTTCTTCTGAAAAATGTCAAGTGCCGCAACCTTTTGGAAAACGATGCTGGGGGAGGTTCAGTGTCTGGCTCAATAGCGGTAAGGTTTCATTATAACTTTCTCATTACACCGGGTTTTTCATGATGAAACTTCGTTTGTGCTGCTCATCTCTGTATGATGTTTATTTTCATGATGAAACTTCATTTGTGCTGCTCATCTCTGTATGATGTTTATCCCTCCAAATTTCACGAACGCGAGCAAACAAAAAATTACCAAAGAATAGCTTTCCAAGTCCTTAAAAATGTATTTTAAGCTCTTAGAAAGTCGATCAAAATATGCTTTTGATATAATTTACATAATAATGATTTGCCTGCGAAACTGAACTATTGATTGTATCATCCCACCTCAACCCTACTCAAAGGAGGAAAGAGAGACTAATTTTTGCTAACTCAATGCAGAAATATCAACCATATGCTTCTGATCCAACATTGAGTGGCGCTCTTGCTTCTATCCTTTGGGAACTTAATCTTCTGTGGAAGCATTATCATCCAACTATCTCAACGATGGCAGCGAGCATATCAAGCATGAACAATGCTCAAAACCAAGTTTATATCTCCACTGTTTCTCCCCAACAGGCATTCAAAGACTTGTCGCTGGAACAAGAGTCTTTCAACCCACAGTTTAATGTACGAAAAGTTAACAAGAAAAAAAGAGGCAGGGAATCATCCGAGCCTACTCTCGATACTTGCAGCGCAATCGACGAAAATGAAGTGAAAGAGAAACTTTCAACAAGATTCTTTCTTCTCCGGGACATCAAGGAGAATGAAAGGTTGAGAGCTGAATTGGAGCGTACCACTTTGTCTTTGCAGCTATACGAAGAATACAAAAGGCAAAAGAGAAAAACCAGAAAGTCCAAGAATGTTTAATTTTGTTTAGGTTATTTTACAGACCAAAAAAATTTGATAGTTTTTGTATAAATTCTTCGTGGTTGCAAGAAATGTAGACCGATTTAGTTGAGAGGAAATGTAAACCAAAAAATTAGTCTTTCAAACTTCATGAATATGAAACAGATAAAAATAACTAAGAAAGAGGTGAGTGAAAATCGTGTTTATAAGGTCCTCCAAAAACTTCAAATTTAATGAAAATTTTTAAGGTGGTAATGCTAGAAGTTCAACAAGGTCCTCCAAAGGAGAGAGGAGAGAGAGCGAGAGAGAGGAAGGGTCCAAGAACGAGGGGATAAGAACGTTTTTCGCGTTGGTTTATATTTGTTTTTTCCTTTTCCCGAAAAGTTGATATGATAATCGAAGCTTTCCGGGAAGACTGGGACCGACCCGGATTGGATCCTTCCTACTTCCTACCAATAAATTTCCCCCCATAAGCTGACGGATTTCTTCGTGTTTGGTGTGTTTTTAGACCTCCTTTGAGCGAGAGACTTTGATCTCTCTCTATTTCTGATGCAATTTCTCTGCCACTTCAATGGATTCCAAGCCTCCTCAGCCTGCAGGTTTGCGAGATTCTTCCCTCTTCTTTCTTCTATTCATTATTTCCACTAGGCTTTTGATGTCGGCTTGTGGTTATGGTTTTCTCTGCTCCAATTCTTGGTTCCTTGTGGATTGTATAATGGGTCTTGGAATTTGATGAAGTACTTGTGCTTAATTGGGTTCTCGAAAGAGACTTCGGCGTCTTAATCACATGCCCTTTTCTTCTTGAATAATAAAACCCTAGCTCGGATTGTTCTTTTGTTGCTTCCCTTTGTTTTAGGGTCGAATTTCCTTGTCGGTTAATGTCCGAAAAGTTGTCTGGTGTGACCTTGCTTGCTTTCAGTTTTGTCGTTCAAGGATGGGTCTCATGATGATGTGGTATGTGGGTGCACTATTTGCTTTGCGCTGCGTTCATTTTAATGGACGAATTAATTAGGTTCTGCTAGATTGTGTTCTTATGGAGCAAGTGTACCGTTGATTCTGTAAAATTATCGCATTGGATGAACTACCGATGGATTTCTAGTGTATGCGTGTCCCCCTTGGCCTTTTATATTCGAAACTATGATCTGAATCAATCATGTTTACCGCTGAAGGCATCTATTTCTCCTGCCAGTTAATTTCGCTTCGGTTGGATGATCTCGAAATATGTTTGCTTTAGAAGTTCGGTTTATTTTCAGTTTGCTGATTATGTGGCCATACTTTCTATTACTGCAGCTTCTAATCCTCCACCAAAACCTTGGGAACAAGTAGGGGGATCGTCGGGTCCAGCACCGTTTAAACCCCCATCGGCTGGCAATACAAGTGAGGTAGTTGAGGCTTCTGGGACTGCAAGACCTGGAGAAATCGTATCTAGTTCTGATAGGACTGCCACTGTTAATAGGAACTCACTTGGTAGGCCTGTTCCAACAAGACCTTGGGAGCAAAACTATGGGAATACCAGTTATGGAGGAGGTTTGGATTTAAATTTTTCATCTGCTTACTACTTGAGTATGCATTCTATGGATTCTGAGATTCTTTTTTGTTTTTCTTAATGTAGCATATGGTTCGACAATGAATAATTCACTTTATGGTTCTGGTATGTATGGTTCTTCGTCTTATGGCGGTGGGATGTATGGGAACAGCATGTATAGAGGAGGTTATGGATCTTCTGGTATGTATGGAGGTGGAATGTATAATAGTGGCTTTGGAGGTCCAATGGGTGGTTATGGAATGGGGATGGGTGGTCCTTATGGTGGTCAAGATCCAAATAACCCATATGGTCCTCCCTCATCTCCTCCAGGATTTTGGATGTCATTTCTGCGAGTGGTAAGCTATTTACTTGTCTCTGTTATCATCACCCTTGTTTATTTATTTTTGGTTGGGTGGACGGGATTGTAAGGTTTGATCAGCGTATCGTTACAATTATCCATTGTTATGATGTTTATTACCTTAGTGTAACCACCTAAGCCCACCGGCAGATATTGTCTTCTTTGGACTTTCCCTTTTGGGCTTCCCCTCAAGGTTTTAAAATGCGCCTACTAGGGAGAAGTTTTCACACTCTTATAGGCAATGCTTCGTTCCCTCTCCAACCACCGTGGGATCTCACCATCCTCTCCTCTTGGGGGCTCAACGTGCCCCTATTAGGTTTTAAAACGTATCTAATAGGGAGAGGTTTCAATATCCTTATAAGGGATGTTTTGTTCCCCCTCCAACCAATGTGGGATCTCACAATCCTCCCCCCTCGAGGGCACGACGTTCTCGCTAGCACACCGCCCGATGTTTGGCCTTGATACCATTTGTAATAGCCCAAGCCCACTGCTAGCAGATATTGTCCACTTTGGCCCGTTACGTATCGCCGTCAGTCGCACGGTTTTAAAACGCGTCTGCTAGGTAGAGGTTTTCACCCGCTTATAAGGAATGCTTCGATCCCCTCTCCAATCAATGTGGGATCTCACAATCCACTCCCTTGGGGGCTCAACGTCCTCGTTGGCACACCACTCGGTGTTTAGCTTTGATACCATTTTTAACCGTCCAAGCCCACCACTAGTAGATATTGTCTGTTTTGGCCCGTTATATCGCCATCAGTCTCATAGTTTTAAAACGTGTCTGCTAGGGAGAGGTTTTTACACTCTTGTAAGGAATGCTTCGTTCCCTTCTTCAATAGGATCTCACATTTAGTCTGTTTTATTGTGTCAAAGTTGCAAACAATGCCATCTAATAAAACCAAATAGTTTTCCTAAATTTTGCTTTATTCTCTTGAAAGTGCTTATTTTCAAATAATTACTTCTTAAAATTCTGTTTTCGATTACTTCAAGAATTAAGGGTGAATTGATAAAGATTGTTTGATGTTCATGTTTGTACTCCTGAATTCTCAACTTTTTACTTCTCTGCAGATGCACGGTGTTGTGAACTGCTTCGGTCGAATATCTGTTCTTATTGACCAAAACACACAGGCGTTCCATATGTTCATGTCTGCACTACTTCAGGTGTGTTTGCTTGTCCTTTTGACTTCCCACCCTTACTTTATAAATGTTTCATAGATTATGCTGAATACCAACAACAACGATACCTATTTAAAGATCCGCCAACTTAAAACATAAAAGACTGTAAAAGCAACAGAAATGGTAGATGTTTCATTTTCAAAGCGGAGACATGAAAGTGAAAACTGGAACTTAAATCCCCATTAATGGTAGATGTTTACTAATCCTACTTTTAGATGCTGAGAACCGTACCAATAAGTATGTGGATGTTTGATTGTGATCTAGATATTACCTTGAGTTGTACATGATGTGATATACGTGTTTTCTTTAGAAAGAAATAAACATGTGTTGTTATTGATGATGTATTATTCCCGTGACAGCTTTTCGATCGCTCGGGTATGTTATACGGAGAGCTTGCTAGATTTGTCTTAAGGCTGCTTGGGATTAAAACCAAACCTAGGAAAGTTGGACAAGTAGGCCCTGATGGGCTTCCTCTTCCTGGAGCACCCCATCCTCATCAAGGCCGGAACTTGCTCGAGGGACCAAAGGCAGCTCCCGAAGGTTCATGGGATAATGTTTGGCCAAACGGTGGTCAGTAAATGAACAATGTCTCTTAATATAATTAGTCTATATCTTCAACAAGTCGCCATCTCTACAGCTTGTCGTCGTCAATTATTTCATTATAGGTTATATTTTTTTGTTCTGGAATCTGATAAGACAGCGATATGAAATGGTAAATCTGTTGTCTTTGACCTGAAATACCAGTTTACTGGTTCTTTGAGTTGTCGGGTTTAGTATTGTTTCGTTTTTTAAAATTTTTTGTTTGGTGGTGTTTGATCTATAAGATGTTGAACCACAAACTTTGAATTTGAAAAAATATACACGGATACCATTGAAAAATGCGTCCATGGAGTTACTGCCTTTAGTTTTAGGCTTAACATTGTCGTTCGTATAATCCCTTTTGAGAGTTCAAGAAAATAAACCTGAAGAACACGATTATATCATAAATAGTTGTGGATATCACTGTACGAACAGTGTATTATAAATATCATAAACCATATTCTCAATACACTAAGATTCTAAATGATTCAAAAAAGAAGTATGGAACCAAGTTTTATTCAACTTTGAGAATGATCCAACTCTCCTCCAACATCATGCAACAACATCATGCAACAATAGATAGAGAGACACAGAGAGAGATTACAAAATGATGATGATGATGATAATGATAATAATAATAATAATAATAATAATAATAATAATAATAAAAGAGCTACTACTATACACAAGACTCAAAATATACATACAAAAATCCAGGGTAAAATTCCCAAGATGCCCCCCAAACATTGAACAACACCACAGAACATCTTCATCTAGATCTAACTCAGTACAAAAATGCACTGATCATAATAAAAAATGAAAAAATGAGCATTGGGAAATCCAATCCTTCCTCACGCTGGCCTGCACATTATATCATTTCACACAAACAACTCAGCCATTGCATCAAATGTATGCTAAAAAACAGGACAAATCAGATCAAGAACAACAGATACAACACTTGATCATAGACAAAAAAAATCCGAGAAATGATTCAGCCATTGCCCGTTGTATCATGTCGAAAATATAACCAAATACCATGAAAAATATGAGAAACAGGCCAAGAGCATGTTTTCGCTATCCTAAAAAGACATACCAAACTCGTCGTAGATACTAGTCAGATCTCTAATAAGCAAATGTACATAGGATCCTTGAAGACTAATGCAAGTTTGATATGATTTGTAGAAAGATAAATATGAAATCAAGACCATTCCAATTTGATTGCTAGACAAGATAAGCTTAACATGCTTGTGCCACAGCATAGATGGAGCTACCTTTAATCCTATCCTTCCCACCATCATGAATATATCAAAAGGAAAATAGTTCACAAAGAAAAAGTCCGTAGAGTAATGGCACCCACCATGGTTTCTCTTAGTCTCTGTTGTTGGTAGAGCAGGCAATGACATCTCTGTGCAAGTATAATACAAACTTGTCGATTAATAAAACTCTCATGTCAAACTTTTAAGTGTAACAAGCAACAGAGCAAAAATTAGTCTCCTTTTTATCAATTACCGGGCGCACAAAGAGACAGTGTAGAAATTGAGGACGACGAAGGCCACGGTGCTGCAATGTTATCAGTCAAATCACAGGTGAAACTAAAGCCCGTGGAATTGTCAAATATCACATCTGAAGGCAGGCTCCGAAGAAGACATCCTAAATTTCGAAAAAGAACGAAGACAGAAAATTTCAACACAAACATTATTTAGAGAGAGAGTATCAATCACTATAATAAAAAGAAAGAAGGTGCAAAACAGGGAAGAATAGCAAACCTTGCTGTCCATAGGCTATATTTCAGATGCCACGCCGATGCACAAAATAAATCGGAATGTTAGATAAGATAGAAACAACGACGATGAAGGAAAATTAAATTAACAATGCAGTAAGTATCAGTACCTTGAATGCTGAAATCTTTCAAGTCGACATCACACAGCTCATAAACATTTGTAATAACCCCACCTTTTCGCAACATGGATCCGAACATTGTTGAACAGATTATAGCTTGTTTGTTCGTAATTAACATTTGCTTTTGGATCCCAGCAATGTAAGTGTTCAATGAGCTGCAGCATGAGGGATTAGGAGCAGCAACATTGCGGCAATCTTTAATTACTTCCGAGGGCTGCTCAAAATCCAAAGGACAAACTGTACAGAACATACACATTTCAAATAAGGCATGGAATAGGAATACTTTAAAACAAGCACATTCTATGATTAGGAAAGGGGAAGAAGATTATAAGAAAAATGGACAAACTGATATTCCAATAAATATGAACAAGCACCTAACCTTTGTTCACTTTGCAGGCAGATAATATTCGAAATGCAGTGTTGGCAGCATCGGAGGAGAGTTTCCTAGAAATATATGAATAGACAACTCTTTTACAATCGTTTATTGAATCAATATGATTCGGCTCCCCTGCCAAGTTATTATTGGTATCCATAGAAAATTGCCTTCCAGAAATCTGAAGTGCAGCCTCCATGATAGCAGGCTGACATATTGGTCTACAACACTCCTTCAGAGGATCAACTGTATCACATGCATCTAATAATTTGCTTACATTAACTGATTTTTCAAACGTTGCAACGTCTGTGACTGGACATGACCCACCAGTAAGATTTGAAGATTTGACCGAGCAAAGAGAGGGTATCGTCTGATTCGCTCCTCTGCTGGCTAAGATGCTAATGATATCTGAAAAACAATCATTAGCAACTGCCTCTTGTAAAACCAACCGATCAGAGGTTAAGCCATAGAAACCCTGGAAGATATGGAGCAGGCTACTTAGTTGTGGACAGCAAATAACATTTCCTACAAGTGCTGCCATGGGCTGAGAACAATCTGATGCTGTTTTGTCCATAACATTTGATATGACAGAGAAATTTACAGGGCATCTTCCAGTTAAGACTGGTTCATATCTGGTAGGAAAAGTTGGATACATTGGAGGCAAAGAATCATTGGGATAAGGGTATTGTGGGATAACTGCAGGTGATATTTCTATAGGATCAAAGACAACACTACTAGGTGATTGAGCCTGCTCTCTTGTGGAAGAAACAAGACTATGCTGTACCAGAGTAGATAAGACAACTCCATCATGAAAACTGGATATCCAGACGACAAACAATAGTAATCGGTGGCACATATTACCTGAAATTAGGTAATAACCAGCATTCAGTATTGCATACGCCACTATCCCGAGGAATTACTTATGCGTTAACAAGAGATGCCATCATGAGAATTTTAGATCATTTTGAACTACTTAAGAAATGACAATTAGATGTACTCCATTTTAGTACACCTGATCATTGCATCTCCGCATTGAATAATATTTCAAAGATCAATGAAACAAATAGAAGTGCTTAATTATAATAACATAACAATAGAAAGAGAGTCGTCTAAAATATAGATTCCATGCTAGCTTAAAGATAAGGCCAGCCTTGGCAGGGAAAGCAGACCTACCATTCGGATAGCTTACAGTACGAAAGCAGTCCATCATTCCATTAACCTCCAGGGGACATGATGTAGGCAAAATAATTCCCAATTGTAGTTTGCTGAGTTCGTGGAAAAATGCTCTATAGCATATTAAATATGCCAATACCACCTTCAAGCACAGAGTTCTAAATTTAGCAAGACACTACATAAGATAAAGGCAACATAACTCATAGGAAAAGGAATCACTTCATTTTAGCATGCTTTAAAGCGAATAACAGCCATTATAAATTCACCTACTGCCATATTTTGCAGGATGATCACAAATACTATGCAATTCAATTGTCATCTTTTCCAGATTCGAATAGCAATCTTCGTGCAGGAAACATGGAAGACCAATAAAATGATTCCTTTTTTCTCTGAAGTCTGAACTGATCTTGTGGAGTTCAATATAAGAACCAAAATATAAAGATGGCATTACTAACATCCCATCAGAACAAAGGGACAACTCCTCTATGAAATTGCAAAATCTAATGGAGAAGACTATTTGAATTGCATTGTAAGTTGGAAAAATAAAAGTGAAGCTCAAAAGATTATTATCTTGGAGAAATGCCAAGTTTAATAGGTAACTATTCACATGCTACATGTCGAGTATAGACTGCAATACAAAACCAAAGTACACGAACTATGCAAGACCAAGCACACAAAAATTTAATGCAGGAAAGTCACAATTCAGAAACCCTAAACAATCAGAACCAACACATGAATCTCTCTCTCTCTATACACAAACAAGTTATATGGCAACCTTTTTAGAGCTCTAGCGAATCGGCGGCGTAAGCATCTTTAAATGGCTAATCCATGACAAACAGGACTTCAACGCGAAAAATAATTCCAGAAAACAAAAAGAAAGCTCAACCAAACAGGACAACAACCACACGGCACCAAAATCGAGCTTCACTAAAAAGAAGAAAAAGAGGAACTCATTACAACCTTTAACCTAGAAAAGCAAACAGAAAACAACTCAGTTCAAGGCAAACACACCTGAAGAAGAAGAACCCATTGAACAACTCCGTTTACCGTGCAATTAAACAAGCAGGAGCTTCGGAATCAACAGCCCGAGCACCCGGAAATGCTTTTGGGAGCCGATCGGCCGAGAGATTGAAGGGATGGGAGCTCCAAATCAGAAAAAATGGCGGGGGGACGGCGTCCCGGAAAGAGCCGGGAGGAGAATTACCCGCTCCCTGTAGTTGTAAAAGCGAGGGTAGGTACAGGGGAGAGAGGGGAGTGGCAAAATGAATGGAAAAAGGCACAAACTTTACCTTTGTTGGACCCATTCGGATCCGGGTCAAGGGGGAATAGCGGGTTTGTTTGACCCATTCGGATCCAGGTCACCGGCAAATATCGGGTCTTATCCGGACTTTGTTGGATCCGAATCCAATGAGAATCTTTCCTCATTGGGGAGTGGGTAAGAACATTTGACCTTTGCAACATATCTTTATAGACTTTGCTTTCCAAATTTATTTGACTTTTTTTTTCTTTCCTAATATATTTATATATATATATATATATATGAAAACGTTAAAATTACGTTCATACCCTTAATTTTTTTTTTTGCTAAGTATACGGAGCGTTAGCTCCTTGAGACATTGAACTTTCATTGTCACCATCTCAGAAGGTAATAAGCTCGTTTTATAATCATTCTCTTGATTATAAAAAAAAATTGTACTTACGGTCAAATCGTGTAGAGAGGTTGTCATCAAGTTTAATCTGATCCACAACCAAATAGAAAGAAAGAGATGACAAAATGTCAACCACATAACTAAACTAAATTTGAAACGAAATGCTTAATATAGAAGAGCTAAAGCATTATAAATAACTACAAATTTGAAGCGTTCTTAATCGAATCTCATCTTGTACTTTTTTTGTCGTTGATAATGGACATCTCGAAAGGAAGCATGCTCGTGTTTATTTGCATTCTCCTGATTAGTATCGACATGATCGAGATTAGCAATTCAGAAGCAAAAGAAACGAAATGTAGCCCGAAACATCCTGAAGAATGCAAAAAGGCAAAGCATGAAAAACCGCGAGGAGTTAGTATCAAAGAGGATATTATTAAAGATATCCATAAAAGGATAGCCAAAAAAGGAGCAAAGCGTCGTGATTGATATTAATCGTTTATTTTGAATATATATTCATTTGCTAAATTTACGTGTTTTTTTTTTTAATTAAATTTTCAAATAATAATGGAAAAAAAGTATTAAATTTACTCTTGTATCTCTTACGACATTGTCACGTTATTTACTCATCGCTTCTAAGAGTAGAGACTATCCTACAAACTAATACGAGTCATTTTACAAAAATTTTCAAGAGGTCGACTAACATATAACTGTTCTATGCAAAACATAATTGAGTTACTGAGAAAGAAGTGCATTTTATCTTTTAAGCATATCTTAGCTATCTTATATTTAGGATCACTCTCATTTGAATGTGGTTCCAGTTCATTCATCTACCTCAAAAACACTTCACCTATTCTCTCACCGTGTCCACGAGCCTTCCCATTTAGAGGGAAGAGAAGGCAAAAAAGTAGCGTTGAAGCAACGTGAACCAACTTCTATTACTCCACAAAAAAAAAAAAAAAAAATGATTTAGGTTTTTTTAAATACATGTCTACAGAAATAGTATTTATGAAGTTAATTTTTAAAAATGAAAACAAAAATTAAAATAAAAATAAAATTTACGTCAATAAACATAATAAAGAAAAATTAAAAATTTGATTGATTCAATTTTTATAATAGTATTTTCTTAAATTTTTAACAAAGGTAAAAATCGATAAGGGAATCAGTAACATATAGATTTACCTTGATGATTAACATCGAGATTTGAATTACTATACAATGACAGCTTAATCAATGACTATAATATACAAATCTAAACACAAGAAATATAAATAAACAAATTTGTGACATAAAAAAAAAATAATATTCTAACTTTCATTTTAATTTTTAAAATTTTTATTCTAATAATTTAAAAATTTTATATTTCATCGAGAAGTTGTTGTGACATGATTAAGATATCTTATTTATTTCATATCAAATTTTCTATGAACATTCTGATCCCTACGAATTCTCCACAAAGAATTTATGTTAGGTTCCTTGCAAAATTATATGGAGAATTACTAAGTCATGGTTCTCTGGATCTATATGATCAAATTTGATTAAATTGTCACAAAAAAAAACATAAATTTATTTATTTGAGTGGGAGCAGATGATTCAAACCTAAATTTTGATAAGGTAAAGGATGATGCTTGACTAAAAACATATCCAAGAAAATAGTATAAACTTGGTGTCCCAAACAAGGGAAAGATCGTAGTTGAAAATTTAGAAATTATTGTAAAATTTTCAATTTTACCAATAATTTGCGACCTCCGGTCGGGGGTTGAGGAAATATTAGGGGGGGGCAAACGGAGCATGATTCTGTTGAGCGAACATGAAGAACACTGGCATTAACACTCTCGGCGGCGAAGATCGACAAACAAAAGACAATACGATCTCAGGTCTCGATTCCCGATTCAATCAGACCCTCAGAAATGTTCAGGGGTAACAATCTCAATTCCCCCTAATTCTTGTTTCCAAATCTCTGATTTCCTTTCCTTTCCTTTCCTTCCCTTCCCTTCCCCTCTCTTTTCTGTCTCTCTTGCTTGAATCTTCATTCGATTTTGAAATCCAGTTGCCCAACTAAGATTTCGATCTCCAATTTCATAACGAATCGTTTTCTCGTATGCTATTTTTTTTCACATTTAATCGGTTAGCTCAATAATGTAAGCTTTTAATCTTCGGAGTATCTGTTAGATTATTGAGGAAATCTTCGTGGGCTCTGTAGATCTTTATATATGAGCTACGGCTTACATAGATGCGATCTGGCCTCCATGCCGTTTTACATTTGGATTCTGGGAAATGTGTGGGAGCACTGCAGATGGAAATTTAAATTGCTACTCATTTCCTGTTTGTTTAACTATAATGTTGGGGCTCTTAATCTAGGAACTTTAACAGCCTGCCCAACTCTTGACACTTGTAGCTGGATAATCTAAACCAGATATCGACTAGTCTGAATTTTGATATTGACAGAATTGGATAACTATCCTGTAACTTTCTAAATGCTTCAATTCCTCAAAAGTTACCTGGTGGAGTCTACCTTCTTATTCATTAAATGTTCTTAAGGCTGTCACAGTTGGTAGATGCCGCTAGTTGATCCCATAAATTCTTAATCACATCTCTGATGCAGGCTGCTGAAAGGCCGCAGTATTCCTGGAAAAGTATTGCTCACTAGAAGATCAGACGTGATCGACCCCTCGAGCGTATCAGAAAAATCATCAAATTATTCGAGGAGCTTGTCGCATAATGATATTGGTACAAGCAACCGCATTGCCAAATCTGAGGAGGTGAGACTGATCTGAAAATTTTCATGTTAGTTTGGATGTGAAGACACATTATAGTGAAACTCTCTCTTTCAATATAGGAAGATATTCAGATTATGAATAATAATACAATTGTTAGTAAGTCTAAATCTTCAACCTCCAACACCGAGGATCTTGCTAAAGAAGTCCAAAAGCCAATAATGGGTGCTAGAGCAACAGATTCTGCAAGGGTCCTGAAGTTCACAAAGTTGCTATCAGGAACAACAATCATATCAGGTATATATATGCGTATAGTTTTAAATAATCCTCCCCCATCATGAACTCAAAGATTCCTATGCACAGTCAAAACTTGGTAAAGGAACACTAATGCATTGGGGTGCTTATATTCATTTGACTATGTAGACAAGTTGCGTGAGCTAGCTTGGAGTGGTGTTCCGCCATATATGCGCCCAAATATATGGAGACTTCTTTTGGTAAGTTGGATCTGATACTCATAATTTCTGATTGCTTGATGGAAAGCAGGATTTCTTCTTCCTCCTTTTTCCCTCTTGTTTTTCCATGTGATAACTGGTATATGATGCTAATTGTTAATATATATGCATGTATATTTTCTGAAGAGGAAAATATTCCTTCTCAAAGAGCTCTTTTTCCTTCAAATTGATCATTCTGATTATAAATTCCAACAACAGAAGGCTTGTGCCAGTAACTATTTGGTATGGGTCTAGATCTCATATGACTAAGTTTTCTTGCGTGTGTGGCCAAGGGCTTGGATTGAATGTGATAGAGATGGGCCTCATGCCTCATTCATTTAACCATCTGACTAGCTCTACCCCATGCCCTTCCATCGGGTGGGGAACAGAGTGGGATGTTGAGTTGAACTCGAGGTAGGCTTGCTTCCTCAATGCTTGCATAGCTAAAAAAAATGAAAAATGACTCATAATGGAACGTTCTTCAACATATCTCCTAGAAAAGCTAGACTACATGTACCTCTTGACGACCATAAAACGGGACTGCGAGAAGGAACTATTCTTGTTTAGAATCCTCTAAAATCAAGCAAGGTTCTTAAAAATCGTCTTATGGGCAGTGTTTTAGGTGCATCTTGTTTAGATGCTGATTATGCATTTCTTTGGTCTAGCATTAGTGGATTTGCTCCTAGGATTATTTTTGTTCCTCCACTGAGCGCTTTGTTCTCCATTGTTTTATTTGGTTTCTTACATTTTTGTAGAGTTCTGTTCTTTTTTTGTTTGGTTGCTTGTGTTTTTCACTCTCTATGGCAGTTTGTTCTCTTAACATTTCAGTGAGTTATTATTATAAGTGAGCATTATTTATCAACGTCGATTGTTATCTAGCTTGCTTAGAAGGGCAATTTCACAGAGACTTCCCTAACTTGTCTGATACAATCCTTTAGCTGTTTGTCCAAAATTTAAAAATGCACTGACAACAGGGCTATGCACCACCTAATTCAGATAGAAAGGAGGGAGTTCTACGAAGAAAGAGGCTTGAATATCTTGACAGCGTTGCACAATTCTATGACATTCCTGATGCTGAACGGTCTGACGATGAGATAAACATGCTCCGCCAGGTAATAATGCCTGCGAGTCAGTGCTGAATTTTATAAATTGTCCTCTCTAGTTCTTCCAGTCCTTGAACCATGTGTTCCTTGTTAGATTGCTGTTGATTGCCCTAGAACCGTACCTGATGTTACTTTCTTTCAACAAGCACAAGTTCAGAAATCTTTGGAGCGTATTCTCTATACTTGGTAAGATATTTTTTTTTAATGAGAAACAAAGAACATTGGTAAAACTGTATCCTCTACCTTGCAATGTCACTAACTTGTACCAGAATCCATTTATTTATTTGTATCTCATTTACACAATTGTTTTCAATCCAGGGCTATTCGACATCCTGCGAGCGGATATGTTCAAGGAATAAATGATCTTGCTACTCCATTTTTAGTTGTCTTCTTGTCAGAATACTTAGAAGGTGGTGTTGAGAAATGGTCCATCTCTGATCTATCTCCTGACAAGATCACAAACATCGAGGCAGATTGCTACTGGTGTCTATCGAAATTACTTGATGGTATGCAAGATCATTATACGTTTGCCCAACCGGGAATTCAGCGGCTTGTATTTAAGTTGAAAGAACTGGTTAGGAGGATTGATGGTAATCTCTCTTTCTGGACTCGACTCTTTTGTAGAAGCCATGTGCTTGAATTTCCTTCAATTTATCTTCCTCACAGCCTAGAGAATCGGATACGACAAGCCATTTATTAACCAGTCTTGTATGCTTCTTAATTTGACCAGAACCTGTTTCAAGACACATGGAGGAGCAGGGTCTGGAGTTTCTTCAATTCGCTTTTCGGTGGTTCAACTGTCTTCTGATACGGGAGGTTTGCCAAGAACTCTGTATTCATAATGCTATAGCTTCTTCCAGTTACTTCTGTTGGAAATAGATTAAAACCAAATCACATTCTACAATTAAGATAATTCAATGTTGATGATATTGTTTTGTTCCATCAGATTCCTTTCCATCTTGTTACCCGGTTATGGGATACTTATCTTGCGGAAGGGGACTCGTTGCCAGATTTCCTTGTCTACATATTTGCCAGTTTTCTTTTGACGGTAAGGATATCAAATTTGTTTTGATAATCCAATTCTAGAATGGAACCTGAGGTAAATGGTCTGAATGGTTTTCATTACTGAAGCATCACAGTGTGTTCCAAAGATTCTGATGCCTCTGAGTAGCTCTTTGAAATGAAGGGCAATATCATATCATTTTCACCCACTTGAGTTTCTGTTCAAAGTATTTTGTGTAGATCTTGTTTCTGAATTAGCCTTTTCCCTTCGTTTCAGTGGTCTGAAGAGCTGCAGAAACTTGATTTCCAAGAACTGGTGATGTTTCTCCAGCATGTTCCAACTCAAAATTGGACCCATCAAGAACTTGAGATGGTGCTTTCAAGAGCATACATATGGCACAGTATGTTCAACAATTCACCCAGACACCTTGTTAGCTGAATGGGATTTGTTCTACTCACGCTTGGAAAGTTGACCTATTTTTCCCTCCTTTTCTCTTCTTTCTCCAATGGGGTTTCTGCTCTGCTGCTCTGCTGCTCTGCTTGTGTATGAAAACTCTTCAAATCTTCTGCCATGCATGTACCATCATCCCTCCCTTGTATCGTCTGTATTTCCCCAGCAATTATTTGTAGATTTCTGTATTTGGACAGAGCGAAGTAAAGTTAAACGTTTTTGTTCAGATATAAATGAAATTCTCTGTCAAAGAGTAGATGGTTGACTCATCTTCATCCTCACATACTCATCTTTTTTTAATGTTCAAAATTTTGTATGAATTTTTGCAATCATAAATGCAAAAAGATAACGACAAAATTTAAATGACTTTCAAACCATGTCGTAGACCAAGCTTAGATACTTCAAACGAATTCAAATATAAAAGGATTTACCTTTCTGATACTTTTCGGAATTGGCGGAGTGGTGGGTGGGAGAGAGGGAGAAGGATAATGGGAATATCGGCCTCAAAACGAGTCAGGAACTCACTGTCGAACTCGCCCGATTTCGACTCAGCCTGCGATTCCACTTTCTCCCACTGCCTTGACCTAACGCAGCACGCATACGCCGGCGTTTTCCCCTACCAACTCTGCACCGCCGCCGACCACCTCCACCGTCTCCTCACCACCGTCCGCCCTCATCCACTCATTGCCAAGTGGCTTCCCTCTCCCCCGACTCGGCAACAGGTCGACTCAGCCCTGCGAGCCGTCAATCGCGAGGACGCGGATCGTGAAGACGAAGAAACCCTAGGACCGATCCGCTTCAAGCGTTGGGCGATGGAGCTATTCGCAGAGGCTGTAGTGAAGAATGTCAGCAAAGAAGTGATGTTTCGAGTTCCGGTCGGAATTGCAGGAATCGCGGGAATCGGCGCCGTGACTCGGTCGGGAAAAGACCTAGTTGGGACTATGGTTGCAGTGTACGCGCTTGGCGTTGCGACTTCGATGTACCTTGGCTTGTCTGGATAGTAAACGGAGCGGTGGATGCTGTTTGTAAATTACTTGTTTTTGTTGAAGGCTAAATATGGAATAAAACTATGTCCTCCTTTTATTTTAGTTTTTATATATTTTTTAAATATTCAGAATTAACTTTTATATTATTTTAAATTGACATCAATTTTAAAATAACTATTTATTATTATTTAAAATAATTTGTAGTTAATTTCTATTAAACTTTCTAAAATAATAGTAATAAAGTTAAGGTTTTCAAATATTTAATTTTAGTTTATGTTTATTTTAATAAATTTTAAAATTAAAATTAGTTTTTAAACAGATAGTTTATTAGGACCGAACTATACTTATTTAAAATAATAGCAATTTATGGTTTGTAATTAAATGTATTTTGATTTAAAATGTTATAAAAATTGAAGTAAAATAGACGTATTTTAAAAATCATAATTTAGGGTTTTTATTGTTTCATATTCGTTCATTCCTCGGTCATCATCTCCCGTTTGTAAACCCTTTCTAAACCTTTGTAGCACTCGATTTCAAGTTGCAGACCTCAATTCAGGTATTTTGCTTAATTTCTCCTTGATCTTGCTTGAATATCTGTTCTTTAATTCCTTTTATTTACTATATCTCGATTAATTTCTTGACCACTACAAATGTCTTCTCCATTTCGCTATTAGATGCGAACCTGTGAAATCTCCAACCAAGCCCTAACTTAGTCGGCAGTCTCCTCTTTTGAATTTTGTTTTTCGCGAATCTAATGCTTTCAGTTGCTAACTTAACGCATTGTTTTCTGTTTGTTTTCTTTGTTCTTTGCTGATTTTGTTTTGTTATTTGATGGGCATACTCTTATTATAACTCTGTTTGTTAACTTCCATTATCTCCCTGTTAACTTTTCTGGGTTGCATTAACCTTTGGGAAGCAGTGTTGCTGTTGTAAGGATGGTTGAGCTTCTCTTTGATGATATCTTTAAGATCGAGCGATTAAACCCAGATGGCAAAAAGTTTGATAAAGGTGCGTTTTTTTTGTAAAATAGTTGCTCACCCTTTTGCATGCAGATTCTTCTTTTACCTCTTTGATGTGCATAGAAGTTGTGGAGTTTTCATTTCCCCTAGGTTGTCATCCGGAATAGTATAAATGTTCTAAGAACTTTTCAACACAGTTAGGCAAATGACATTGGTGTTTTCACAATCTGTCCAACAGTTACTCGAATCGAGGCAAAGAGCGAGAAGTTTGACATGTTCATGCATCTGGACATTAATACAGAAATATACAACTTGAAAGAAGGTGAGAAGTTTTCAATGGCGCTGGCTCCAACTCTGAATCTTGATGGAACCCCTGACACAGGCTATTTTCTTCAGGTAACTTGTTCTTCCAGTGATTTATAGTCTGTAACAGGAAACTTTCAATCAATTAGGGAATATTGGGTTTCCATAGTTTCTGCATGTCTATTCATTGTCATGACTGGTTTGGTTGTTGTCTGACGACTATATTTGTGTCTTCCTCTGTTCAATTATTAGTTTGGTCTGAGGCTTGAATTGTTATTCTGTGTTACAGGGCAATAGGAAGTCGCTTGCTGACAGATATGAATATGTCATGCACGGGAAGCTGTTTAGAATATCAGAAAGTTCTGGGCATGGCGGTAAAGCGTACGTGTTATAACTTCTCTAAACAATTTTGTTCTCAAATACTACAATTCTATTGCATAAGCCATGAACGAAGCAAGAGCTTGACGTTCCATCACTTATATTTTATCTATGTTTGAGCAAGAATGTGTCATAGAGCATCTTCTCCTGTCTGTAATGGCTACCATGAATGGCTATTATGGTGATAAATCCATTTTAGTTTCTTTTTATGAACAGTTTACGAACGTAGATGATACATATTTTCCGGTTGAATTTTTATCTTGAATGGAGTATTTCATCTGAATCCAGGGAAATAGATGCTTCTTTTGGTGGGCTCCTGATGATGCTGAAGGGTGATCCCTCACATTGCAGCAAGTTTGAACTTGACCAGAGGCTGTTTCTTCTCATCAGGAAGGTGTGAAGCCCTGTCATTTGAATTGAACTCTGATGACTTTTACTATGAATGCTCCCGACATTGCCTGTCTCTCTAGAACATATAAGAACTGCGAACGTGTAGAAATCTATGTATTCTGAGCGTTGAATTGAGATCTGTATTTGATGAAAGATTAGGCGTGTGATCTTATCTTTTGAACGTTTTGATCATCGCTTCGATCTTGCCAATAATGTCATGAACCATGATCACAATATCACTCTCGTTTTCCATGCCTTTTGGTAGTTGAATTATCATAATCGAGTTCTTATTACACGCCTGAGGGAGAGCTAGGGATGGTCATTGTTGTGGTGCCTTCTTGAGGTTCGTGTGAACGGCTAGTAGCACAAAGGTTTTTTATTTCAAAGAGAGAACTAAGAAAGATAGGGATCAAGCATGGTAGTTGTTTTGAGAAAGTTGTGTAGGTTGTTGAGTTGGGTCAGTTGATATCAACTCAGGCTTTGCTTTCAGCATGACGATACAATGAATTTGATATCAAATAACATCTTGAGCTATGCTCGAATTGTAGCTCAAATTGATCCCGTTTTAAATTCTTACTTGAGATTTATTTATTTGTTTGCTTTTTTTTTTTGCCCAAAAAAAGATGTCTTCTCATTTCTATTCTTAGCCTGATCTTCTGGCATGTTTTACATTTACTTTTGTATGCATACTCATATATGCCATCATATATCATATATTCTTGTGCTATCTTACGCTGCTCATTAAGTTTCTTTCTAACATCTTTTGGCAATGTCGAAAAAATTTATGACGAATCCACTGGCAGAGAACATCATGGATGAACGTAAAAAAATTGTGGGTCAAGGTAAGAAAAAAAAAAAGAAAAAATTGAAGCTCGATCTGAACACAAATCCAAGTCCAGTTGGTCCAATATATTATTTGAACGTTTATGACTGAGCCTTAGGTTTGGTTAATTATATAAACATTTAGGGCCGAATTAGTTTTGGTTGGCCGATTGAATTAGCTCCACAATATCAATTACTTAACTACGATTTTAGAGAAATTAATTTTTAAAATTAAAAAATATATTGAATGTCCGTTTTTATTGAATTTAATTTAAAATTATGGTATTTTATGACTTATATCTGATAATTATTAATATTATAAAATTTCATTTAAATTTTGATTAATTGCACTTCAAATCGAGCTGGGATTGAATTATTGGAATTGGGCAGGCTTGGCCGGTTGATGAGGCTGAGGTGGAACACAAGCGATCCCCTGTTATCTTCAATCTATCTCAACTCAACACAATTTCACCATTCCGATTCTTTTCTGCAACGTTTTTGCTTGGGTGTTCGATCATTCATGGCTGCCCAAACCCACGTCTTTACCGGATTAGCTTTGGCTTCAACTCCTTCTTCTTCATCTCAACCCTCTTCATCCAAGCCTTCCACCCTCTGTGTTGCCGCGAAGCCCTTGAGCACGTCCTTCCTTAATGGCGGAGGTACGTTTCCCTTGCTCTTAGCTTACCGTTCTCCTTTTGTTGATTTTAATGGCGGAGGTGTGATCCCTTCCTAAGTTTCATGTTTCTCTATGAGCATCGGTGACACGGTCATTTTATAATTATTCCTTAGGGCATATTTTACTTCATTGGTACACATTCCTTTAGCGGGGTTCCCTTTTTCGGATGCCTACGCATACTTCCTTTCTTTTTTTCTAGACTTAGGTTTCTTAAAAACCTGTAATATTTAGTGGAAATGCTGGCCAGCTTGACCGCTTTGTGTCCATCAATTTGAGATTGGGATTACCTCCTGGCGTAGGCTTCTTACAACATTAATCTAGGATCAATGAGCTGATTGGCTAACATGAGGCAACATTGTGCTGTCTTATAATGAGTTAGGGGAACTTCTAGCTGGATATAGTTGATATAAGCAACTAATTTACTTAGAACTCAAATTAGAAGGCTTTTGATCACTTTAGAAACCAATTTCAAACCTCATGGTCCAACTAGAAATTGAACTCAATCCTCGGAGACTAAACAAAGCACTTAGAAACTTCAAGGATCAAGTAGAAATGGAAGTGTTAGTTTTGACAACCTAGGATCAAATAGAAACTAAGTTCAAATATCAGGAACCAAAAGTATATTCTACCTTAAAATATGAATCAAATTCCACTTAACTTTGTAATAGTTGTGTGCTTAATTACTCTAACAGGAAATCATAATTTTCCCTGCAGGGCACACCTTACAAATTACATGGATGAAGTCTTTACATTTTAATCGATCCCATGGTGGCAGACGTGGAGGTGCTCTTGGTGCTCACATGAACCTTTTTGATCGTTTTGCAAGGGTTGTTAAGGTAGTACTTTCAATTGTTTCATCAATTCGTTTAGTAATCTTTGGAATTCACGGATTTTGAGGATAACCATGACGCTTGCTTTCTCATGAGATAGTCGTATGCTAATGCACTTATAAGTTCGTTTGAGGATCCGGAGAAAATTCTGGAGCAGACAGTGCTTGAAATGAATGATGACTTGACAAAGATGCGTCAAGCCACTGCACAGGTAAGTTTCAGAACCTTGTATTTATCATTTTTCTCTACTTGCTTTACCTTTGGCATTGCTCTTTGCTTCTTAGCCCGTAATGCTGTGTCTGCACTTTCAACTTTCCTTTAAAAATTATTCATATTTCAAAGGGAATTAGAAGATGCATGTTATTAGGAAAATTGTACAAGGAAGCAAAATAATGAGGCATCTATTTCATTTTTGACATGCATACTTAACCAATTAAAATTATGAAATGGACTTTTATTCTTGAAGGTACTAGCTTCTCAAAAGCGCTTGGAAAACAAGTATAAATCTGCACAGCAAGCTGCTGATGATTGGTAAAAATCTAGAACCATTCTCCATTTTCTTTGTGAAGTGATAGGTATACACCTTTCATTTCTAGTTTTAATATAGGTATCGAAAGGCGCAATTTGCTCTTCAAAAGGGAGATGATGATCTTGCTCGGGAAGCTTTAAAGAGGCGCAAATCATATGCTGTAAGTTAGAACAGATTAGTTGACAGATCCCATTCCTATATTTCATGATAAACAGGAATGGTATTTACCAATTTGAAGAAACCTCTTAAATTCTTTTGTCCAATATGGAACTATTTCATGTTACTTTTTCTCCTAGAAGCAATTTTAAAATTGAAATTTTAATTCTGTTTGGCAAGATTTATGATTTATTCTGACCGATGATCACTGTGTTCTACCGTCAGGATAACGCAAATGCTTTGAAAGCTCAACTTGATCAGCAGAAGAATGTTGTGGAAAATCTTGTTTCTAATACTCGGGTATGAAGTTCTAATGTATTTTCCGTTGACCATCACATGAAACATTTTAAATTATATTTTGTTAAATTCTTTTAAGGATACAGCCCAGATTCCCTTGCATTACATTCGTTGGCCATGTAAAAATATTAACCGTAAGGGTAAACGAGTATGAGGAAATCCATCTTCCTGTTGGAGCTATGAAAGAATGCTGTAAAGAACAGTTAATGTTATTTCTGTAGTCTATAGATATTGAGAAGATTTAGTATTCTTCCTTTTGTTGAGATAATGCAGATCCCTATTACATTCCTAGTGTAGCTAGAATTGGAAACTGGTAGAGACAAGTTTTCATATAATATATGCTCGAACATTAGTATGATTCTAACTTTAAGCTTTTAAAACAAGGATAATTAAGCCTATAGAATTCAATTTTACCATTGAATCTTTTCTTTGTAGCTTTTAGAGAGCAAGATACAAGAGGCGAGGTCAAAGAAAGACACACTGAAAGCGCGTGCTCAGTCTGCAAAGTTTGTGATTTAGTCAGATTGTTAAAAATCTCTTTTTTCTCGAGTATCTTCCTTTACTGTTGATGATTGCTGATACCACCTTTCCATGGATTTAGGACTGCAACCAAAGTAAGTGAAATGTTGGGGAATGTTAACACAAGCAGTGCTCTTTCTGCTTTTGAGAAGATGGAGGAGAAAGGTAAGGAAGTGAAATATTTTAGTCAAGCATAGGCTTTCTTATCATCTAACATTACTTTATTTAAATATATTTTCGTTGTAGTTTTTTTGTACTGTTGAGATTCTTGTCTATATGTTACTTATGGATAGATGATCTCCTTCTTGGCTTCTTCCTCGTTATGTATGATTATCTTCCTCAAAATCTTGGTAGTTTTGGCAATGGAGTCTCAAGCAGAAGCTCTTGGACAGTTAACTGCTGATGATCTTGAAGGAAAGGTAACAGTTCTCTGCTTTCCCTCCAAATCTAATTTGTGTTTGATTTTATTACTGGTCTACTGAGCTTAAATTCAGAAACTAGAAAGTATCATTTCTCTTACCTGTCCCTTTTTAAGATTTCTGTAAAAGCTTCTTGAGTCTGAGTAAATCCTTCAAGAAGCTTATGAGGGATTTCCTTTATGAAGGAATGAGGAGAAAGGGTAGCATTTAGACGAGTGGGAGGCGGTAATTGTTTCGTATTTTGTAATACCGCAAGTGTACGTGCCAAGTTTTAATATAGTGATAAGAGTGTTCGAGTATCGTCCTCAAGAGTTTCCAATTGATACGTACATTTTAAAACATATGTCGCTGCACAGCTCTGTTTTATTTTGGCTTTCAGCTATTTCCTATATTGTAGTTTGCTCTGCTGGAGGGCTCATCAGTTGACGACGAGCTAGCGGACTTGAAGAGAGAGTTATCTGGAAGCTCAAAGGTAAAATCATATTCCACTCTTTATATATAAGTTTATATCTGACCGTGGCTCGATCTTCTAAGAATGAAACCTAGAATAGGAACCCAATGGAAGCCTCGACTTTCGTAGATAAACTATATAACAAGATCGCCTTCCTCGAAAGTTTTCTTTCATTGATGCTTCTCTGCGCAGCTTCCTTATACTTAAAGTTTGATTTCTCCAAATGATCTTGAACTTCTTTATGGAGTAAGACAATCTTCTCAGCCATTTCACTAGCTTCCTGACTCAAATCAATAGCAAAAAGAAGATTAGCTTATTCCGCATCTAAATGGGAAAGTTTAGTATGTATGTACAATTTCAAACATTCCTTCAGTATTTGAACCTAACAACGGGATCCTCTCTATTTCTACAGAAAGGAGAACTTCCACCAGGAAGAACTGTTTCTGGCAGCGCATTGCCAGTTCGTGATGCCGAGATCGAGTCGGAACTCAATCTACTGAGGCAAAAGGCAAGAGAATTGTAGAGATGCCAAATCAGTAGAACTATAAATGTCCAAATTTTCATGCTAGTAACTGGCATCATTTCACATTAGAAGTACAGTGTACAGGAAGAAAAAGGTTCCAAACAGATCAACTTTGTATTGCTAAACGCCTACATGAGAGAGTACTTTTTGGATTGAGGTGCAATGGGTTATATATTGATGAATCTGTGGGGATCAAATGTTGTTTGTAAGTTAAATTGCACACAACTTTCTGAACATTGATCAAGTAACTTCTATTTGTATTGGGTTCTTAAGTCAACAAATTATTTCAAACCACAATAAACCCGATCCTAATTTTCTAAAAACTATATTATGAATAGAGGAATGTACGGTGTTTGACTTTGTGTGTTATATAATCACTAGGACCGTGGTCCAATCAGAAATTTCAAGGAATATGGAAAATTCAAATTCAAATTCTAAAAAACAAAGCCAGAATTTTAGGGGTCAAATTCTTGTATTGGGTAGCTACAAACTCATCCAATTTTGTAGTCAAACTTTTGCATACAATGAGAAAAAATAGAAAATTAAGATGAGAAAAAAAGGAGTCAGTCAATTCAAATATTCAAACATGTAATTAAATTCAAACATGTTTCCCATCTAAAATCTCAAAAACGCCTTTTCTTTTCTTTCTTTTTATATATTATGGTTTTAAACATTCAAACTATATTTTTCAAAGGGGAAAAAATGAAATCAAAAGGCATAAATTTAAAGAATCCCCACAAAGAATTGTAAGGCTTGACCCATATAAATCTTTTACATAGTTTAAAGGAATATTATTTGATATCCCTACCAAGAATTTCAACAAATATAATAACTAATTAACAAATTTAAGATTAAAAAAATGTCTAATACAATTTTGATTTAACATCTCATAAACGTCAAACATGAACGGAGTGAATTAAATGGGTTTTAAATCTTCCTCAACCCTACGAATTAAACTTGGGATGGGCATAAGCCTATGTTTTTTTTTGGACGGTATAATTTAAACCTCTAATTTTTTTTTTTTTAATCAAGAATACATCTATATTAGTTGAGCTATGCCTAACCATCAAAGGTCCAATTAAAAAGTTTTAAAAAAATTCTGAACGTAACAAGTTCAACTGTCTAATTAACATAATTTACCATTGACTGGGCACTAACTTTATTTGATAGTTTATTCAATCACCAACCAGAATTCAGTGGTTGACCATAAGAAAAAGCTTCATATAATAATAACGATGACAATCCTCCTTTTGGTTTGACAAAACTACCAAAGTCACCCCACGCAACACAACACTACACTACACAACAAAACAGAACATAAAAGCCATTGATTCACACATCAACATTCCACAGATTCACACACAAACAGCATAAACTTTACACATTGATCAACACATAAACAGCATCAACATTCAACAATAAGTAGCAGTTCTGTAACTTGAATCATCAAGTAAGAAGAAGAAAGTACCTGGAAATAGCCGATAGTCAATACACGAGCTTGAAGATCAATTGCAGAGTAAAACGCCATAGCAAGAACAACACCAGGTAAATGTCTTTACTCCTTGGTCAACACGTAAACTACTCTCTCTAACATCTCTTTTCCCACCAACAATGCCCATTCAAACACCAACCCTCCCACCTATTTCCATTTCCATTTCAATTTTCACCTATAAATATTTCAACTTCTCCAAACAAAATCATCAAACAACCACATATCAACTTCAATTTCTCTCACACATATCATCAAACACCTTCCCTTCATCTCACTATCCACTTCTTTGAACTAAAACTTCTCTCAGACAAATCGTCGAACACCTTACCTTCATTCCAGATCCGACTTCAAGTCAAAGACCCCCAAAATGAATTTCGGAAAATTGGGTGTTGTTTTAATGATCCTCGTTGTCGCTGTGGCGTTTCTGAGCAACAGTCCCGCCGTTGACGCCGCCAGAATAGTGCCCGGAGACTTTGCGAGCGCCAATCACTTGGAGATGTACCCGTCGGCGTACGAGCATGCGAAGAATACGGTGTCGTGTTGGCTCGGCCGCTTGTCGTCCGGCCCCAGCCCCAAAGGTCCCGGCCACTGATTTCTCCGCAGCCAACCGGCCGTCGTTCGCCGTACCAGCGCTTTGCTGAAGCCCATCTTCCTTTTCTCCCTCTGTTCGTTTTTTCAATTCATTTGATGTATTTATTTTATTATTTATAGTTAAGTGTCAAAAGACCAAAATGGTCAAAGGTTCTTTTATTTTAGCGACATTTAAGTATGAGAAATTCGGATATTTACGTCTTTAGATCTGAATTTTTCTATTTATTTGCAATGATATGATATTAATGAAAATTAAAAGAAGACAAATATAATAAATTTGAAATAGGAATTTTATTTATTATTTGTCCGCTATTTTATTATGATTCATGTCTAACACGTTAATATATTGATACATGAGAAATTGCTTAATGTAAGTGTATGAATTAAATTTTAATACAGTGAACGTATATTAAAATTTCGTCTTTTAAATTGATGTTCTAACTCACTTAAATACCACAAAAAATTTAAACCCGTCAAATTAATAATAGAAGAGGCTCGATAAATTGCTTACAAATTTAAAATTATTCGTAAAAAATTGATCTTTAAAGTTTTGGTTTCGAGTTTAGCAATATTTGGAGGTGGGAAATTAAAATTTTGAGCTGTTGGTTGAGATATTAAGTTTCAATGTTAAATCCAACGTGATTATATACAGAACATACAATAAGTATGGATTAACCGAAAGTGGATTAAAAATTAATGAGAGAAATGAACCAACCAGAATATGCTTGAAGGGCAGGCAAAGCCACGTAGCTGGGAAACGACCAAACAGGCTTTCATCACAATGGGGGGATAAGAGCCGAAAATGGAAACCGCCCAATTTCAGTCTGTGAAAGAAGATGTGTAGGAAAGTGCTTTGCCCACATCCGCCACTACCACTTTCATTTTCCATTGAACACAATCGGAGTGCTTGCCTACTCTAATCTGCCCATTTCTCAGCGGGTAAGTGATGATTTCTTCATGGGTTTTCATCCCCCACTTCGATTGCATCGTTTTCTTTGGATATTTGATATACCCTTTTCGTAGAATTGATATGGACGGTGTTGTTTTTGATATCATTGCTTGTCAGAGTGTAACCTAGAACCGTGGTGGCCGGAGAAGTGGATTTATTGCTCTGTGGTGTACCGTTTATGTGCTATTAGTGTCTTTTGATTTTGGTTCTGAAATTCTTGGTCTCCGTTGAAGGATTAGTTGTTGTCTGCTTCCATTTCTGAGCTTGTGTGAGATTTTTGGTGAAATGTCACTATGTGGGTCTGTCTCTGCTCTGAACTTGAGGTGCCAAAAGGGCATCCCAAAATCAACATCAAGATGCTGTTCTCCATTTACTTGTGAGAAAAGCAATGCCTTAGCATTTTGGGGTAGTGAGTTTGTGGGCGAAGGTTTGAAAGTTTCTGCCAGACATGTTAATAGGAAACTGGCCAAGGGGATTCCACCTCTAAAGGTTCGTCATCGAAGACTATTTTGTTTCTCTCGACGTCGTTGAATGGAATTAGTTACTGTTATCTTTTTCTTTCATGAACAGGTAGTTTGTGTGGATTACCCTAGACCACAGATTGATGATACTGTTAATTTCATTGAAGCAGCGTCCTTATCTGCGAGTTTTCGTACTTCTAAACGTCCAAGTAAACCGTTGAAAATAGTGATTGCTGGTGCAGGTCAGGAACTCGCTTGCCTAGCTTGACTGAACTTCTTATCGAAAACGAGATAGATGATACCGATTATAGAACGTGTTAGTTCGTTTCTTTATATTGGTTGGTATAATTATGCTTTTGAACTGTATAGGATTGGCTGGTTTATCGACAGCAAAATATTTGGCAGATGCTGGCCACATACCTGTTCTACTAGAAGCTCGAGACGTTTTAGGTGGGAAGGTATGCCTGCTGAAAACAATATTGTTTCCTGGTTGAGTTCCTTGTCTTGTTGTCATCTTAATGTCATGTTCATTATTGACTCTATAGTTATATTATTCTAGGAATTTTGTATTCCATTTTAAATATAGTGAAGGATAAACAAGGGTATCTCGGACCGGAGCCCTTTCCGATGTAGCCCATCCATTTGTTTCATCGGGTCCGCGGATAGAGGCCGTGCTCAGCCTGTAATGGAATACAATCATGAAGTTGAAAGTACCAGAGATTCCGGGCTTCCTTCCAACTTCTATAGTTGTCTTAATCTCCGCAAGATGCGAAAAGGGTCGATCCTAATACTTCTACTTCTAGCCTTCTCTTTTCCTTCCGTAACTGCTTTATTGCAGGGCGAGTAAGGCTTCTCAAGGCACTATTATGTGGAATAAAAACACACAATTGGACCCCGACTCTTCGATACTTGGTTCTTTCTCCTGCCTGAACTCTGTAACCTATTTCTTATTCTTTTTCACAGTCAAAACAAGGGAAACCACACAAAATTCTCTTTCTTCATCCCCCCGCTTTCGACATCAAAACTTCCAAGACAATAGGAATGAGTTCGATTATACCTTGAATTCTCATGAGCTCGTTCGGGAAAGTAGTGATAGGATGAGGAGGTTTGAGAGCTTGTTATATTTAATGCTTCCTTGTGGGCATTAGTCATGCTTCCTTGTGGGTATTTCTTGTTCTTTTGGATTAAAGTCTCTTTTTGTAGTTAGTTTTTGGTCTCGTTTTTCGTACTTTCTGGCTCGTTTCTTGTATTCTTTAATTTTGGTGTAGGATGTGGCTAAAGTAAGCCAAGGGTCGTACTAGAAGGTTACGTTTTTCGGCGTGGCAACATGAGAAATGTAACATCTTTGATCATCCATGCTGTTTCATGGGACTGTCGATTCAAACAAAGCGACATTCCATTATGTATGGCCAACCGTCTAGATTTTCACTTAACATAGCGACGTATCTAGTTTTTTAGATAACAATTATCATATATAGGAGCATAACGACCCAAGCCCACCACTAACAGATATTGTCCTCTTTGGGTTTTCCCTTTCGGCCTTCCCCTCAAGATTTTTAAAACGCGTCTACTAGGGAGAGGTTTCCACGTCATTATAAAGAATGTTTCGTTCTCCTTCCGAACAGATGTGGGATCTTACAAGGAGTGTCAGTGGTAACACTGTTACTTCCTCCACCTCTTTGACGACTCCCTTAGTTGGCATTTTCATCACGGTTTACCGGGATTTTCCTTTTTTTTCTATTTGTATGGCGACTCAAGTTTATCTTTGAGGCAGTCCTGCAAATTTTATTGTAAGCATAACTCTTTTTGTGGAATCTTGATTTTTCCTATAAAATTTGGTTCGCTCTTTCTAGGTAGCTGCTTGGAAAGATAACGATGGAGACTGGTACGAGACTGGCCTGCACATATTTTGTAAGTATTATCCCGATAATTTATGTTCCTCATGCTTATACGACCAGTTGACGTTAGAAAGTTGGGATGCTAATTTCAGATCCTTTCTTTTTTCTTGCTGGAAAGTTGGGGCTTATCCCAATGTGCAGAACTTGTTCGGGGAACTTGGAATCAACGACCGGTTGCAGTGGAAGGAACATTCAATGATATTTGCTATGCCAAACAAGCCGGGGGAGTTCAGTCGATTCGATTTCCCTGAAGTACTTCCTGCACCCATAAATGGTAGGCATGTGCGAATGGTGCTGGTTGTATGCATTACTTCATGTGCTTGTTTCCTGTGTCTGGTCTCTTGAAATATTTTGTGATACAACCAATCCATGTTTCCTAAAATGTGAGAATTACTGGCAGGGATATGGGCCATTTTAAGGAACAATGAGATGCTTACGTGGCCGGAGAAAATTAAATTTGCGATCGGGCTCTTGCCAGCAATGCTTGGTGGTCAATCTTATGTCGAGGCTCAAGATAATTTAACTGTGCAAGAGTGGATGAGAAGTCGGGTATGATTGGAATGCCATAATCTTGTATGGAATCTCTGAGCAACATAGATTTTAAGACGAAGATCTCAGATTCTAGGTGTTACCATTGCCAATGGAAATGTAACGGCCCAAGCCTACCGCTAGCTGATATTGTCCTCTTTGGGCTTTCCCTTTCAGGCTTCCCCCCTCAAGGTTTTTAAAACGCGTCTGCTAGGAAGAGGTTTCCACACTCTTATAAGAATGCTTTGTTCTCATCCCCAACTGATGTGGGATCTCAAAATCCACCTCCTATCCACCTCCTTTCGAGACCCAGCGTCCTCGTTGGCACTCGTTCCCTTTTCCAATTGATGTGGGACCCCCCAATCCACCCCTCTTTGGGGTCCAGCGTCCTTGCTAGCACACCGCCTCGTGTCCACCCTCTTCGGGGCTCAACATCCTCGCTGGCACATCGCTTGGTGTCTGGCTCTAATACCATTTTTAAAACGCGTCTACTAGGGAGAGGTTTCCACTCCCCTATAAAGAATGCTTCATTCTCCTCTCCAACCAACGTGGGATCTCACAATATGTTTCCATGGCTTGATTGCACATGATAGATTACGAGGAGGAGATCGTAAACCAGAATTCTTTCTCTGGATTCTATCCATAACGTTGATTTTACAGTGTGATAAATCACTAGTTTTGCTAAAACAATGCCTTCTTTGGCACTTACTTTTGCTGTTTTCTAGGGAGTACCTGATCGTGTAACAACTGAGGTGTTTATTGCTATGTCAAAGGCTCTAAATTTCATTAACCCCGATGAACTTTCTATGCAATGCATTTTGATTGCTCTGAATCGATTTCTTCAGGTATGATTATTTCTTTGCACAATAAGATTATTGAATCTATTTCATTGGTGTAAATGTTCACACCATTACAAAGTTCATAGCATTCCTTTCTGCTACTGACCCTCTCTAATTCTCATACATGTAATTCCTTTAGGAAAAGCATGGCTCTAAGATGGCTTTCTTGGATGGAAATCCACCCGAGAGACTTTGCGAGCCAATTGTCGAGCATATTCGATCATTGGGTGGCGAAGTGCGACTTAATTCAAGGATACAAAAAATCGAGTTAAACAACGATGGAACAGTGAAAAAGTTCTTGTTAAGCGATGGGAATGTAATTGAAGGAGATGCATATGTCTTTGCCACTCCTGGTGAGTAGCATACTTATTGGTAATGTCTTATAATTCTTGAACTTCACTTAAATTGATATCCATCTGTTCAATCAGTTGATATCTTCAAGCTTCTTTTGCCTAATGACTGGAAAAAGATTACATACTTCAAAAAGCTGGAAAAATTGGTTGGAGTTCCAGTTATCAATGTCCATATATGGTAATAGTACCCTCTACCTCTCTGAGATTCATTCATATCTCAGTAACTATGTAATAAAATGTGTGTGGTTTTCTATTATCAGTAATACGGTGATGTTATTTTTGTTTGCAGGTTTGATAGGAAACTGAAGAACACATATGATCACTTACTTTTTAGCAGGTGCTTTCTTTATTCGTGTTAGCTTGTTCTGTTTTAGAGGATAGCACTGTTTTTGTATTGCATAATGTACTGTTCTTGGGCAAACTATAACCCCGGAAAGCGAAAGAAAGATCGATTAAACCAATAAGCTAGTCCACAAGCATGTTAAATTTAATATCTTAGGTGGTAAGTTTACGTGAAAACATGAGATCCCACGTCGGTTGGAGAGAGGAACGAAGCATTTTTTATAAGGATGTGGAAATCTTTCCTTGATAGACGCGTTTTAAAACTATGAGGCTGACGGCGATAAGTAACAAGCCGAAGTGGACAATATATGCTAGCGATGGGCTTGGGCTTGAGGTGTTACAAATGGTATTAGAGGCAGACACTGAGGGGTGTGCCAGCGAGGACGCTGGCCCCCCAAGAGGAGGTGGATTGTGAGATCCTACATCGGTTGGAGAGGGTAACAAAGCATTCCTTATAAGAATGTGGCAACTTCTCCCTAACAGACGTGTTTTAAAACTGTGAGGCTGACGACGATACGTAACGAGGCAAAACGGACAATATCTGCTAGCGGTGGGCTTGGGTTGTTGCAAATGGTAACAGAGCTAGACACTGAGCGGTGTGGCAGCAAGGACGTTGGGCCCCTAAGAGGAGGTGGATTGTGAGATTCCGTCTCGGTTGGAGAGGGGAACGAAGAATTTCTTATAAGGATGTGGAAATCTCTCCCTGATAGCGTTTTAAAACTGTGAGGCTGACGGCGATACGTGACGAGCCAAAACGGACAATATCTGCTAGCGGTGGTCTTGGGCTATTACAAATGGTATCAGAGCCAGACATTGAGCAGTGTGCCAGCAAGGACGCTGGCCCCTCAAGAGGAGGTGGATTATGAGATCCTACATCGGTTGGAGAGGGTAACAAAGCATTCCTTATAAGAATGTGGAAACTTCTCCCTAATAGACGCGTTTTAAAACCATAAGGCTGACGGTTATATGTAACGAGCCAAAGCGGACAATATTTGCTAGCGGTGAGTTTGGGCTGTTACAAATGGTATCAAAGCCAGACACTAAGCGGTGTGCTAGCAAGGACGCTAGGCCCCCAAGATGAGGTGGATTGTGAGATCCCACATCAGTTGGAGAGGGGAACAAAACATTTCTTATAAGGATGTGGAAGCCTCTCCCTAACAGACGTGATACATAACGAGCTAAAGCGGACAATATCCACTAGCAGTGGGCTTGGGCCGTTACATTTACCCTAGACACTAAGTATTTTGTATTTCTTTACCTGAATGCAGGAGTCCGCTTCTTAGTGTTTATGCTGACATGTCAGTCACATGCAAGGTATATTTTAGAGCTTTCGATATCCTCGTCACTGGTCGTTTAGTATCCCGACCAGCTGTGATATTGTCAAATGTTTTGTTGACACAGGAATATTACAATCCGAACCAGTCCATGTTGGAACTAGTCTTCGCACCTGCAGAAGAGTGGATTTCCCGGAGTGACCCCGAAATTATTGATGCCACAATGGTGGAGCTAGCTAAACTATTTCCTGATGAAATTTCAGCTGATCAGAGCAGAGCGAAGATAGTAAAGTACCACGTCGTTAAAACGCCAAGGTAAACGTAGAATCGTTAACCGAGAGTCTGCTCGCTCGTTTCTAGAATAATTGGCATACATATATATTGTTCTACTGTTTGTACTGTACAGTTTTTGATTGACAGCCTAATTGGATATTGGTTATAGGTCCGTTTATAAGACGGTGCCCGACTGTGAACCGTGTCGCCCCTTACAGCGATCTCCTATTGAGGGATTTTATTTAGCTGGCGACTACACGAAACAGAAGTATTTAGCTTCTATGGAAGGTGCTGTTCTTTCAGGAAAGCTTTGTGCACAGGCTATTGTGAAGGTAATTTCCCTGCCTCTTGTTGTATCCTTTCCCTAGATAGTATTTTTCCAGCAATGGTGGAGATACATCTACAGGTGTAAATATCGATGATATGCGTTCATATCGATGTCGTGTATTCCATATTGCAGGATTATGAAATGCTAGTTGCTCGAGAGGAACGACGAGTCGCCGAGGCTGCTGGTGTTCGTTGACTAGAACATAACAAGATCAAAAGTACCTTCACATGATATTTCAACCATGAAGACAGGATTCTCCAATGCTACAAAATTGTTACGTCAAATGTTGGATATAAAAGAAAATGTAAATACGACCATATTATATACTCTATCGATCTAGTCGTTATAAGCCTCCATAGAGATTGACCTTAGCTCTCTAGAAAGGGCCTTAGCGGGTCAACCTTGGCCCTTAGGGGGTCAACCTTAGACATGTTAGGCTGATCCCAATATCAGTAAGCAACCTCACTCGTCCTCGTTGATCCCCTAGGGGGCAATCTTGGCCATAAAACATCCGGTTACTTATTTTAGCGTTCTAAGCTCCTTACAAACTCGATTAATTATTTCAGCGTGATCAGAGTGTAAGTGATTTAGCCAACATCAGTGCAAGACACCCATTTGATTCCTCGTTCATACAAATTAAAAATATTTTAAAAAGACAATAATTTAATTAACTTAATCTTACTTAAATCCATTAATTTAATAAAATTAAATCAAGAGGGTATAAAATATAATGTAATGGAGTAATTGATGAACAGATTTAGCACGTGCGAAGTATAAGCGGGAAATGTTTTATTCCCTCCGTTAATGCAAAGCTAAACGCTTATGGGGTTTAGGTTTATAACGTTAACTTCTCTGCTACCTCTCTCTTCTTCTAGCCGCGCCGAAATTTCTCTCTCTGATCACTCTCTCCCGCGCTCCCGCCTTTCTCGTCTCTCCTTGTCTCTCTTCTTCTCTTTCGTTTCATTGCTCCCCCATAGTTTTCTTTCCTTCACTCCCTCGCCTTTCTACATTACTCTCTCTGCCCTCCTCTGCTTCTTTCCCTTCTTGGGCCTGCTGCATTTTCTGTCTCTGTTCCTGTCCTCTGACCCGTGTTCTGTAATCATTTTGTTTCCTTGTTCTTATGGGATCTTTGAGGTGATGCTGTTTCTGGGTTTGGAAATTCAAGTTCATTTGCGCATTTTCTTGGTGTTCTTGGGTAAAGTTCTTTTGTACTGAATGTGTGAGGTGCTATGATTTTGGTTTTTTTTTTTGTCTGGTTTTGTTTTTTTTTCTTCTTCTCTTTATTGTGTGAACTTCTACGTGGATTGTTTTTGCATGTTTTGGTCTGAATTTACTGAAGTGAACTGTCTGATGTTTGAATTTTAAATTGGGATGGAATTAAGATGAAAGAACAGTGCAGCTTTTGGTGTTCGATTTGTTAGTGAAATAATGGATGTTCAGCGTAATTAGTCTGCTAGAAGTTCTAATTTAGGCTCTATTGTTGCGCAAATTTGATTTACAAGATGCGGGAAGTTTTGAGTGTTTTCTAGGCTGCTTATTTTTGTGAAGCTAGACGAGAATCATTCGAACTTGACTTATGAAGAACTTGAAACAATTGTCACTGTAAAGGATTTGTGGGTCTGTTGTTCCGTTACATAAGAAAGAATTAGCACCCCTAACTTCTCGTTTTTAAGGATTGGTAGCGCGTTGTTTAAGTGACTAGTATGGGATGACTTAGGAACCATTGAATTATTGGGGATAAGGTATCATGAGGTTGTGGGATTTATTTGTCATGTAAATGTTTGCATAGTTGATGTGAAATGGAGTGCCAGTTTAAATCTTGCACATTGAATTCAGTGTCCACTATGACCTAATTAAATTTGATTTCATGGTGTATAAATACGTTTTATTTTGGACTTTTTTTTGACAGAACCTAGTGTCATTTCTTAGCCATTGGTGGACCTATATCTGCACTAGACAATGGATTAAAGAAAATGCTGCACGTATTAAGTAGGAGATTTTCATGGTAAATTCATGTGGGAAGGGCAGGGGGAGGAGCTAGTCTGGTGAACCGTTTCTGGGAATGGAAACTCATAGCAAAGCGAAGTGCCGGGAGGATTTAGAGGTTGATATAATTGAATGTTCAAATAAAACTGATCCCAAATTTTGTGGGAAAGAAGACCCTGATGCAACTGAATATTCAAGCTCATTTGCTGAGACATCTGATACAGACAATTGTGCAGAATTCAACGAAGGAGAAGTAGAAACTCAATTTTTTGGAGACATTGGCTTGCCACCCGCATTTGGTTCATTTAGCAGTGCACTTCCAATAAGGTCCCTTTTTCTTTTGGCTGCAATTATAATCTATGTTTTAGAGTTATCGTATATATTTTGTTATAAGAAAAACTAAATGAAAGTTGCATGATTCTGAGTTAACATGATACCCTTGCTTTTCACTTTTCTGGAACGCTTCAGTTGGTCTTGGTTGCACTACTTAATGACATCTATAAATTATAAACACCTGATCTTTGAAAATTGGAATATGCATTTTTTTTTTTTTTTTGTATAGGCCATTTTCTGATTGCATTCATGAAATTTAGCACCACCTCCTCCCTTTTGAGTGTCTCAAACCGTAAGCCCCAATAGAAGGAATGGGATGGCTGCAATGCTTAATTTAGCAACCTTTCCCTTAGGAACTGTCAAGAATATCAATTGGGGGTAAGAAAACAACTACGGAAGAGGAAAAACAAAGCAAAATTTTAAAATGGGCAAAAGAACATGTCCTGCATACATCATAGGTGGATAGCATTTATTCGAAGATTTGATATTTCCATCAAGGATGCGTTCAGTGAACCTATTTAGGTAGTTGATGGTTTCTGTTGGAGATATCACTTTCCATTCTTAAATGGAGAAACTGTATCATTTGACAGGTTAACTAATGGGCGGTTGAAGACTTAAATAATATTTGAGATAAATGTAAGTAATGATAGATGGGCTTTTATGTAAAAGCAATGACTTACATACCTTCAATAGAAAGTTTTAAATACATGTATGTGGGCTTAGAAGATATTTTGGTTGTGATAAAATTCATTCTCAATTTTATTGGCCTTGATAGAATTTCATTCCCTATGCAAAGATATCTTAAGTGCTTAGTGTCCAAGGTACAAGTTCAAAATATTGGACTTTTAGCCTGTGTTGCCGATCTCTTTGTGGTCTTATGTACTCTTTCATATATATATATATATATTTTGTCTTGATTAAAGCTTGTTCAACTGGCTCTGCTCGTTTGTAGGAAGAGGAAGTTAACAAATCACTGGCAAAATTTCATCCGCCCTCTAATGTGGCGCTGCAAGTGGACAGAATTGAGAATTAAAGAAATTGAGTCACAGGCATTGAAATATTCCAGAGCACTTGCAGTATATGAACAAGGAAAGAATTTAGGCCTTGATCCAACAATGGAGGATTTTTCTTCAAAAGCATTTCCATTTTCTAGCCCATATTATAGAAGAAAGGCAATGAAGAGAAGAAAACGAAAGAGAGCTGAAGATACAAATGATATATCATCCTATATGTCACAGCATAACCTTTTTTCCTACTATGGTATCAGCTTTATCCCTCTAGTTATAACTTGTTTTTTCACCTTCCTTCTCTCTCTAACTGCAATTGTATCGTTTGGTAACTTTTGTTTTTTAATACAGAAAATAAGAAAGCTGAACTAGATGGTACTTCTGTAGCCGATGAATTTGCTAATCCAGGTAAAGTATTTCTGCTGTTACCTGTATTATTTATATGGTATGCAATATTTATTGGTGACGATAGCCAATGGGAAGGTCAAGCAAGACACTTGCACCGAATATTTGAGCTTGGCGAGTAGTATATTGAATAAAGGCAATATTCAATTGTTTTATACATTGGACCAAAAAACTCTATTTCATTCTCTCTCTAAAAGCTTAAAGAGAATGTTCGTTCAAACAATAATATACTTTTTCCTACTCGTGTAGTTTTAAATGCATTTAACTTAAGTATCCTCTTCTCTATCATATCGTGACTAATATGCCCAATTGAACAATTGAATATTTATCTTATTTTAATCTCTGATTAATAAACAGACCGGCTGTTTGCATTTCATTCTTTTGCTTCTTTCTTGGTTTAGTTACCATCCTTAAATTCTTCATACTTAAATATTCTGAAACTGAAAGTTGGCTTTCTGTTATTATTGGATCAGTGAAAATGGAGAAAAATGCTGATTCTGATGACAAATTTGGGATTAATAATGACTCTGTTCTCGAGTTCAGAGACACTAATAGTTCTTTGGAGCAAGTTCTCTGGAAAATTGAGGTGGTGCACTCTCGACTTCACAAGCTAAAGGGTCAAATGGATAAGGTGATGTCCAAAAATGCTTCAAAATTTTCTTCCTCAGAGAATCTGAGCCTTCTTGCACCTTGTGAGGCACAGACCAGCTCTGCCCCTACTCCTACGTTCTCAGCTGGTAATGGAGAATTATCAGTTGGAGTTATGGGCGCCTCAACTCAACATATATCAGAGTGTGATATTGGTGAGCTGATGAAGCCTGAAAGTGCTATTTCAAGCTATGGGGAGGCAATACTAGTCCCTGATATTATTGAAAGTACAGTAGGTCTCTTGACTGCTACAGAGCTTTCAATTCCGCTACCACAAATTGGGGATTCAACTGAGGATGTAAGAATTCTTGATGTCGAGCTAATTAATTTTCTCTTACACCATTTTCTGATGATGTGATGCTAGAGACAATTTTTAGTGTGAAATCTGCCAAATATGTTTGCCTTTTTCTTTTTGAAGTACGTTTATATTAAAAATGGTCATTTCTTCCCTCAGTTACAAAGAAGTCATCTGGTTGTTTTACTTTTTCTGTACTTTCTTTTACCTTTCTCCACATTAGGGGATGTAGCTCAAATGTTAGAACCAGCTCTGCATGCAGAGGTACAGGGTTCCATCCCCTGTTCCTTCATCTTCTAACAAATTTCTGGAAAATTTTGGTCTCCTCTTCCTTTGATCTCTTTGATCTCTTTGATATACTGCATGTATATGGAATAGATCTCTTAATTACTTGCTTTCATGAGAATGATATTGCACGCTTGGACTTCTGTCTCATGGTCTTTCTTCATTTGACCTCATTAACGTATTGCATGTCTATGAAATGAAATTTACATCTTTTAACTACTCGTTTTCATGAGAATAGATTTTTTAGCTCTTAAGAAGCTATACTGTTCATGTGAATTTCTGTCACATGGACACTGCCTTTCTCTGAAGTAGTAAATCAATCGATTCCTGCTTTCAAACATCAAACTTAACCAACCTTTTGCAGATTGTTACTAATGTGCTGATACCCAATGAGTTGGCTGAGGCAGAGAGAAACACACATGACACGATTGCTGCACAGCCCGTGGAAAAACATGAAAAACCAGAAAAAGGCAAGCAAAGTGAAGGCACCAGTCTCAGCTCAGTTCCAACTACACAACCTGATCCTATGGGAAAAGCTTTGGTCTCTGACGAACAATCAGCTCTTAAAAAATGTTTAGCTTCAGATATCAACTTTCCTAGGAACAAGAGAAAGAGAGGGGAAAGAAAAGCAGGTCCAGGTAGTTGGAACAAGAAGCATTCGAGCGAACCCGATAGCCAGTAAGTGCTTTTAGAGTGATTTTAGCTGTCTCTTAGAGGATCTGTAGCTGGTCAGACGTAAAATTTCCACTTTGCCATTAACCACTGGCATAGGTACAGAATGACCACTTATCAGGTTAGTCTTACTAAGCAACTTCCAGTGTGAAGCAGCTCTTAGTTGTTGCTGCTGCCACAATGTGTTAGAGAGAGATTCTGAGTTTTACCCTTGTGCAAGTTGTCTGTATCATGTTTACTGGGAACTGATCCTGATCTCTCTCATACGTCGTATTAGATCTCAATAAGATAACTTTTACCAACTCTTTTTACCTTGAATTACTGTTTTACTTGAATAAATCATGCTCTTAAAGATTTGTCTGGAATTCATCTTTTAGTTAGAAGATAGTTCTGTTTATCTGCAGAAGGGACATCGGATTCAATTGAAATTGTATGTTCAAGACTTTCTAAGATCGTGTATTTGGGATATAAATTATCATACAAGCTATTATAATCATTGTCTTGCTCTTTTCAGCAACTTCATAGGCTGAATATGATAATGATTCTCGTCATAAACTGCATCATGATGCCACCATACTTTGCTGAGCAGGTCACAAACTGCATCATGAAATACCAGGTCATGAATCCACTCTATCATCTTGAGCAATTTTGATGAACATAATCAGGTTAGTATATGGTTAAGAATCATTTTCTGAGCTGAAAAGACATTGAGCTAGAGATATGATATAAAAGTATCTTGATATTTGGCTGGTGATTCACATCATTCTACTTTTTGACTGCTAAACTTAGATTATTATGTCTCTGTATAGAGTTGTTTTTGGACTGTTAACCAAAAGATTCGTTTCCATCTATTTTGTGTTGGTCATTCATTAATGTCTAGAAATCATGATCTAATTTGGGTCACTTTTTTTAAGGTGAAGTGTACGAAAAGATCTGAGCTTTTCATTCAGTAAAAGATAGGTTTGATGAGATTTTGATCGTCTCGTTTTCGTCCACACATTGATTCATTACAATTTATATGTTTTGTATTTGTGTTCATATTTTGGTTTTGAGCAATAAATTTGCTCTCATTCTAAATTTTTAATGCCAAAAGATTGAATCAGAGACTTTGGGATTTGGGGTTCTCTGCAAAACCTTGGAATTTGCAACAACAGCTTTATTAAATTCTCACCAGATGAAAGAGGCAGGGAGTTGGTAACGATGGAGTTTATCAAATAAGCCATGAAACCAATGAACCCTCGTACTTTTCTAGTTTCTAACCATTTTTTTTTCTGTAAACGTTTGAGTTCGAGATAGATTAACGACTAGTTGATGTGTTGTTTAGTAGATGAATGATTTGCTCGACTCAACCTTGAAAGTTTAGATACTTAAAAGACCTAGAGGCTGTTGGAGAATTCAACTCCTAACACAGCAAGCACTTGAGAAGGCAAGGCTCGATACCCAGAGGCTCATGGGGAATTCAACACCTAGCACAACAAGCACTCTAAAAGGCTCGGCTGAGAGAGGGCCTGAAAATGAGGAAAAATTGATTCAAGCTAAATAACTTCATCAAACAGGTATAGGAGCTTCATGTGTGTTGAAAGTCACCTTATGCATTGAGCGAAGATTTGAACCTTCGACCTTTTGACCAACACTATAATATCTTAATCATTTGAGTTGTATTGCGATTGACCGATAGAATTTGATCTTTTGCATCATATCTATAAAGTAAACCATCAAAACTCTGGTCGTTAAATCCTATAACTAGGGTTTGTCTTTGCATGCCAATCTCTTGTCGAGAAAAACTCGTTAACCGAGGTGAAAATTTGAGACAAGGAAGGAAAAAGAAAGCAAATGGAGGAGAGGAGAGGAAGAGGAGGAGGGTAATAAAAACACCAAGGATAAAAGTAAAAAGTAAAAATTGAAAAAAGTTGGTTGTTGTTATGTACCAAACATATAAGTTATGGGGTGACAGGCTTTGCTATTATTTTGTGTTGACAAAAGGGACATTTTTCTTTTTCTTGGATCCCTTCTATCTTCACTTTTGCAGTCATTACAGAAAAGTAAAAGTCAATAAAGAACCCTCCATGCATGCCCCCTTTTTTTTTCATTTAAAGCGACTCGTATTAATCGGGACTTTGTATTTACTAAATATATGATTGATCGTGTTACATCTTTTACGAGGGACGTTGCTCGAAAGAAAAAATAATTAAAATTTAATTTTGTTGATATGAATTGGTGACCTAACTTACATAGAGATTTTAACAACCATAAGTCTCGAAATGTCAATTTTAGTTGCTCTTCATCATTTATTTAATTTAGGATTAAGAACTTTAATCCAACTACTTCTTCCCTAATCATATTTTACCTTTTCTTTTCGGTTGATGAACCTAATCGTAGGTGTCGATCGTAAGCATCATGTTTAATGTAAGACGCTCGAGTAAAGAAAGAATACATGAATTAACTGTGATCACATTTTAATGAGAGTGATCTTGAAAATATGAAATTATATGGTCGAGAAATGTTTTAAAAAATTGATAGTTATTACCTATACCAACAAGGTGCATATTTATTTTCAGAGATTGATCGTGGAGACTCCAAAGTTTGGCTTAAAAGAATCCAATGTAGGATGACCTCATTGTAAGTGAGAACAAATCATGCTAAAAGGACATGTTTTGGTTTGTCGAGATAGTTTCCACTCGTAGGAGTATTTAAGACAAGCAAATAACGTAGTCATGTTACGTGAAATACCACATCAGTTGGAGAGGAGAACGAAGCATTTCTTGTAAAAATGCGAAAGTCTCTCCTTAGCATACGCGTTTTAAGATAATGAGGCTGACAACAATACGTAAAAGGCAAAAGTGGACAATATCTGCTAGCGGTAGGCTTGTGCTATAACATGTAGTATCAGAGCTAGTCACCGATCAGTATGCCAGCGAGGACGTTGGGCCTCCAAAAAAGATGAATTGTGAGGCTGACGACAATACATAACGGATTAAAGTGGACAATATCTGCTATGTAATGCTTCACAGGTTACTCTATATGTCGAGCCCTTTCTCCTTGTTCCATACCGACGATATGAAGGATTGACGCTCGCCCAAGTTAACAAAAAAATCAACATATCATTAAATTATTGTCTTATGCATACATTTCAACATTTAACCACCGTTAGTTGACCTATTAGTGAAGGGTAAATGTGAAATTTCATATTCACAAGGGTAAAATTAATTTCTCTAACGTTGAGGGTCAATTGAAATAATATCATGGTCAAACAAAAATTTAAGACTGGGTCAAAGGAATATTTATTTTTATTGTCTTAATAATCTTGTTATTATTGCAAATTTAGATATAACTGAAAATAAATTTAAATCTTATTAATTTTTTTCCAATATTTAAAAGTCTGATGTGGATGAAAATATCGAAGTCTCAATTTAAAAAAAAAACGTCAATAAAAATATAAATAAAATATCGAAGTAATAGTTGTTCGGGTTTTCAAATTGAATGGTTTTTTACTAAATTACCCTCGTGATCCAATTATTTGTTTGCCTTTTGTATTAAGCTAAAACCTTGTGGGTCACAAAGAAAGGACAAACTTTTGGAGAAAAGGCAAATGCATGGCTAAGCTTTGATGTCTAATTTAAACTAACTTCCATTTGAATTCATATTATACTTAATGGAAGGAATCCCTCGATTCCTTTTCTCGAGTAATTATGACTTTGAATTTTCTTGAGTATTATGGTAACAGTTCAAGTCCGCTTTAACAAGTATCGTGATAAGTTTCACGCCCTTATAAATAATGTTTTGTTGATCTCTCCAATCAATTTTAGGATCGAATCGTTGAGCACACGGGAACATGTTTGTCTCTTCTCTCCCCCACACCCACTAGAAACGCCAAGTTGGTTCAACAATAAAGAAATAAAAGGCATGGCCTTTTGGCCCTTTTCATTTCCCCATTTCTCTCCCACATCACACTCTTCTTCTTCTTCTTCTTCTTCCAATCCAAAGAAAACATATAAATATTGCAAAAGTTGAAAGGTGGGCAGACACTAAAAGTAGCATTCCAACGAGCAAATACCCCATTTTCAGTCCTCTCCCCCAAAAAAAAGAGAGAGAAAAACAGAGCTTTAGAGAGAGAGAGAGAGAGAGAGTTTTCTTGGAAGAATTCAGCATGTAGCTGAGGAAGAAGCTGGGAACTAGCGGGGGAGAGAAGACCCATATCTCTGATTTTTCTTCTTCCTTTTCCTTTTGCTTGTTGTTTCAGCTTTCTGGAAGGGCGGCTTTTGAAGGTCTTTCACACGGCTGATTTTGGGTACTGTTTTGTTTTTTGGGTTTAACTTTTCTGGGTTTTTTGTGGGTTGTGTTCTTCTTCGATCAACTGTGGTGGGTTTTCTTCTTTTTGAGCACAAATTTGCAGAGGACTTTCGGCTACTGGGTCATTTCTGCTGCTAAACTTTCCCTTTTAGGTCTTTTACTTCCTTGCTTCTGTGTTCTTCTGCTGTTCATCCTTAAATTCTTCAGATTAATCCCTTTCTTCTCCTCTTTCTCTCTTGCAAATTGGGGTTTGGTTGAAATTGTCTTGTTTTATTTAGCTATGCCTTGAATCACTCTGAGATTTTAGCTGTTTTTGGTAGGAATTTTGGGTTCCTATGGCTTCCTGGCCTGGGAGGCTAGGGAATGGATTGAACCATTTTGAGGGTTGGTAGGAATTTGGTCTGTACTTTCTGGGTCGATTTTCAACTTGATACTCATAATTCTTATGAACTGGATTCTCTGGTACCAATTTTGGATCCTATTCTTGTACTTGTGTTCATTGTTCGATGATCGCGACGTCGATTACGTATAAGAAATTCGGTAAAAATGGCTGCAGTTAAGTGCTGAATCTTCCATTTTCATTGTCTTTCAGGGAAACTCTTGATGCAAGTTAGATGGGAAAGAAGGGCAGCTGGTTTTCTGTTCTAAAGAGGTTTTTCACTTGTCATTCAGGAGAGGCAAGTTGTTTCTGAACTTATTTTGACTATCGATGAAATGAACGATGTTATGTTTGTTTATGTAACTCGGTTTGTTTCGATCGTTTATGTCGATGTTGTTGTTTTTGATCTTGAATGTATGAGAATAGAAGGAGAATCTGACCTTTTTTTGTTGTGAACATTGTGGTTTCATGATATAGAAGGATGATAGGAGAAATGAAAGGAAGGGAAATGGGAAAGGAGAGTCTACTTCTTCCTTCATTCCGATCTTTAGAAAGCCGAGCAGTGTCGAGAAAATCTTTAGTGATTTCGAGAGGGAGCAACGAATAGTAGCTTTTCAGCCTCCCACTCCTGAACTACCATCCACACCACCTCATGTACCTCCTCGACCAGCTTCCCCACCGGCCCCTTCCCCTCCTAGAGCTCCTCCTCCTATTGAACCATCTCCCAAGATTTCTCCTCCTCGAGTTGCTTCTCCTCCCCGAGCTTGCTCATCAACAGTTGCCAATCATCACGAGGAAGTCTGCGACGTTCCAATAGTCATCAATGATCACGAAGAAGCCAGAGACATTCCATCGGTTGTCAATCATCACGAGGAAGTCAGCAACATTCCAGCAGTCGTCAATCATCATCGCGAGGAAGTCAGCAACATTCCAGCAGTTGTCAATCATCATCGCGAGGAAGTCAGCGACATTCCAGCGGTCGTCAATCATCATCACAAGGAAGTCAGCAACATTCCAGCAGTCGTCAATCATCATCGCGAGGAAGTCAGCTACGTTCCAGAACCAACAGCGAACCATCTATCTTCGGCTATTAAGATCCAAGCAACCTACAGAGGCTATGTGGTAAGCGTAGTTTTCTTTATAATTGTTTACCTCGATCTGTATTGATTGAAAATCGGCAAGACTGATAATTTCAACTCCGAAATTTGCAAATGAACTGCTATAATGTTGCAGGCAAGGAAAAGCTTTAGAGCATTGAAGTGTCTGGTGCGGCTTCAAGGCATTGTACGAGGGAATAACGTGAGGCGACAGACTCTGAATGCAAAGAAACAGATGCAGCTGTTGGTTCGGGTGCAGTCTCAGATACAATCACGACGGATCGAAATGATAGAAAACCAGAGGCAACTCCAGGATCATCACAATGACAAAGAAGCTCACAGTACCTTCGATGCAGTACGTTTTCTCGTTCCTTTCAATCGTTGCTTCTCTAGTATTATTATGTCGGAAAGAGTTGTCGTTTTAATGGTTCTGCGCTCGGAAAGAGTTATTGTACATTGTTTATCTCAATCTTTGGTCTGTAATACTCATGCTTGTGAACATCTGCATAGTCTGAGGGAGGTAACCATGAAAATTGGGATGAAAGCTCACTAACAAAGGAGGAAAAGGATGCCCGATTGCAGAGGAAGGTCGAAGCCGCCATTAAACGAGAACGAGCGAGGGCATATGCATACTCCCAATCCCACCAGGTATCCCCTGTCGAGTTTCGATTATAATCTACATCAGTTGGTAATATGTAGTTTGGAATATGTATGCTTATTCTCGCTCACTCGAAAATTGCAGAGAACTACTCCAAGGTTTGGGCAAGATGCTCAAATGGGCACTTGCTCCATGGGAGTTCCTAGGTGGTTGAAATGGTTAGAAGGCCAGTTACCTACTGAAGCTCCTCCGAAACATCATCTACCGAGACCTGTAACTCCACAGCTGGAGCAGAAGTCGAGCCCGCGAACTCCATCAAGCAACAACAGACGACCGAGTTTCGGCTTAGATGGTAGGGATACGCCCACACCGAAGTCTACAAAAGCAACACCATTCTCGAATTCAAGGCCTGCTTGGTCTCCGCATTGGTCGAGAACCCCTCCAACAGCAAGGTCAAACGTCTCCAGCGATTCGAGATCACGAGGCAGACGAGTATTATCTCCTTTTGAAATGAGGTTAAAGGATGATGACAGCCTTGTAAGCTGCCCGCCATATATGGCACCGCATTACATGACTCCGACGATTTCAGCCAAAGCGAAAGTACGAGCGCATAGCAACCCAAGGGAGAGGTTTCCAGGTACACCAAGGAGCGAAGCATCAAGCAGGAGGCAGTCGTTTCCGCCAACTCAAGGTGTTGGATCGTTTAGGAACAGAGGTTTGATGTCACCGAGGATGGAGCATGCAGCTTTAGACGACAACCAATCTTTACGATCAGTCGGCTTCAGCATCGCCTCGACACCAACTGGAAATAGAAGGAAACCATTTAACAGATTTGTGTGATTTGATTAACCCCTCTTTGTTCTTGTTCCTGTGTTTCTAATGATGATTGAGTGTATCTATTGTTATATGGTTTTGTGTTGCAGAAATACTGATTTGTAATAAGAAACTCAAGGATTGGAATTGGGATTGGTAATGCCTTTGGCTTTGGCCATATTATGAGTGTAATTTTGGTTCATTTGAACTTCTCTCGATCATTGGGTTTTCTTAATCTAACTCGTACGTGCTTATCTCAATCATTCACATATATAGAAGAGACGCGTCCTCCTATGAGCGACCCATCTTGTATAATTTACATCATTTGGGATTTAGGGTACTATCTCGGTAGTGGTTTATCTTGGAAGCTCAAATCATGAAGACATGACCCTAGTAAATCATTTCTCATTTCGTATACATGCAAAAAAATTCTCCTTAACCATGAGGACACGTCTTTAGTAGAATCTCATAAATGGTGTGAATGTTTGATTAATCCACCACACCTAAATGGTGTGAAAGTTATCTTATTTATAATCAAATAAATTACAAGGATATGGAAATAGTAATAAATGAAAATAACAATAAATGGAAAGATACCTATAGTAATAAGGCAAATGTTAGATATTTGCCTTATAATAAAATATCAAATATAATATATACGGGAAAGTATAATTTATTACTAAATATCCTTAACACCCCACCGCAAGCTAAGCGTCGGATTTAAACGAACGTGAAGCTTGAATCTGAAAAATTCAAAGAGGTTGAGAAACACTTTTCGTGAAGATGTTAACAATCTGGTTCAGAGGAGGCATAGAGAAACACTTTCTTGGCCATCGAAAACTGCAGAGAGATCGCCGCTCAGCGGCGATGCTGCCTTGGCTTCGGTGAGAATATGTCTAACCCATGAAGAGGGATTGTCGCTTAGCGATGATGCTGACTTGGCTCTGGTGAGAATATGTCTAACCCCAAGAAGTAGCAGGGGAAACCTAGAGCAAGGGACAAAGACAATGTTGAAGCTGGAAGAGTCGCCACATTGGGGCGAAGGAGCCAATTTTGGCGAGAAGGGCAGCTGGAAGAGTCGCCACATTGGGGCGAAGGAGCCAATTTTGGCGAGAAGGGCGGCGGCAACTTGGTTGGCGAAGATGCCAGTGCGGCGCCCAGATTCCAAAGGTAAATCTCTGCAGAAGGTCGATGGGCTTATTGAGATTCTGTATATTTTCGAAGAGGAATGCTGATGAAGATCCTAAGATTAGGGTTTTTGTGAAGGATGAAGAAAAATTGGGAAGAAAATGAAAGAGGCTATGTTTGGAAAAGGTGAGGTTGTATGTACAGAGTATGGCGAAGGATGATTTGGAGGTCAAAAAGGTGGAGCCGAAGAATAATCAATCGACTCTGCATGTGACAGCCATGACGACTGCCCCTGCGGCATCAAAGACAACAGTGGTGGTGGAGAAGAACAGTAGAAGATTTCAAAAGCCATTGAAAAGAAAGGATCTAGGTTGCTAAACCAAAATGGCTCTGATACCATGTGAATGTTTGCTGAATCCACCACACCTAAATGGTGTGAAAGTTATCTTATTTATAATCAAATAAATTACAAGGATGAAGGATGAAGGATGAAGGGAAAATTAGAAAGAAAATGGTGAATGTTTGATTAATCCACCACACCTAAATGGTGTGAAAGTTATCTTATTTATAATCAAATAAATTACAAGGATATGGAAATAGTAATAAATGAAAATAACAATAAATGGAAAGATACCTATAGTAATAAGGCAAATGTTAGATATTTGCCTTATAATAAAATATCAAATATAATATATACGGGAAAGTATAATTTATTACTAAATATCCTTAACAGTTTTGTGTTGCAGAAATACTGATTTGTAATAAGAAACTCAAGGATTGGAATTGGGATTGGTAATGCCTTTGGCTTTGGCCATATTATGAGTGTAATTTTGGTTCATTTGAACTTCTCTCGATCATTGGGTTTTCTTAATCTAACTCGTACGTGCTTATCTCAATCATTCACATATATAGAAGAGACGCGTCCTCCTATGAGCGACCCATCTTGTATAATTTACATCATTTGGGATTTAGGGTACTATCTCGGTAGTGGTTTATCTTGGAAGCTCAAATCATGAAGACATGACCCTAGTAAATCATTTCTCATTTCGTATACATGCAAAAAAATTCTCCTTAACCATGAGGACACGTCTTTAGTAGAATCTCATATCATTTGCATGCAAATTCATATCGTTGGAGTATGACTCTATTGTTGAATCACATCATATACATGCAAGGAGTGACCTTGTAGTTGTCAAGGACAATACTAGTAGATCTATATCATATATATATATACAATGAGTGCCTTTGTAACCGTTAAGGCTTGACTTTAGTAGAATCACATCATATACATGCAAGGAGTGGCGATACAACAATTAGGACACGACCCTAGTAGAATCACATCATATACATGCAAGGAGTGGCGATACAACAATTAGGACACGACCCTAGTAGAATCTGGTACAGTCCTTTCATAAAAAGTACTGTTCTTTTCCGTGCCATTAGTAGCTTTACCTTCAAATACAAAGATGTTGGATATCGATGTGTTGTCTATGAAATACCTCCCGATGCATATAAGTCAGGTGAAGCCTCAAGTCTCGAAGATATTAGAGCATACTTCTACTCCAAAAGCTCCTATCACAAAAGAGGTATAGAGAAGGATTGTGCAATCAGAGTCGGTCCAGAAAAGAGATAAGTTAGTTAATTGGGAAGGGGGAAAGTAATGGGAATGTGGGTATTTGTTTGGTTAGGAGAGGGAGGAAAGAGAGTGAGGGAATGGGCATTTTGGAAATGAGTATCTGTTCTTATTCTATCTCTCTCTCAGCTGCATGGGCGGTGAGTGTTGGACGCCATTCTCAGAATATATTCCAAAACACAAAGCCACAAACCCCAACCCCTCCTCCATGCCAATACCATTCGGCATTCCCCACTTGGCTTTTCCCTATAAATTAACATTCTTCTATATCAACTCAATGATATCAATGCGAGCTTGTAATAAGATCAAGAATGGGCGATGACGGAAGAGTGGTGGAGCATGGGAATGAAGAGGGCGGTGTTGTAGCCAAGGATGACTTGCCTGCATACAACACTCAACAAAATAACACACACACTGGTGGTGTGAGGTGTATGGTGTGTGGTGTGGTTTGTGCAGGCAGTCTCCTTGGCTAATATCTCACCCTCTTATCTCTCATGTTCCACCATTATTCCAAGCTTCTTCTCAACCCCTCTGCCTAGCTGCCTATCTTTCTTTCTTACCAAATTCCCACAGGTATTTTGCACATTTCAATCCCTCTGCTAGCTGCACCTTGTTCAGCATTTGCCTTCAAGTATAAATTTTACTTTTGGTTCTCGAAGGTTTGTGCGTTGTTGTGGATGTACTTTTGGTAATAGCTCTATTCCACCGCTAATAGATATTGACTAATTTAATTCCTTGCATATTTAAATGCGTCTACTAAGGAGAGGTTTTCACACCCTTATAAAAAATGTTTCATTCCCTTCTCCAACCGAAGTGGGATCTCATATGGACATACGCATTTGATGTTATCCTTTTTCAAAAGGTACTACTGAAAGACTTTTTTTCAACTTCCAAAGGAATGTTATTACAGCAGATTTGGAAATATTTCTTGCCCATTTTTGTTTCTTACTATATTGTATCAAAACTAGTTTTGTACACAAGACCTTGAAACTCAATCCTATTATGTTGTTTCTCTAGTAAAATTAGAAGTCTCCTCCTATATGCATTGTCACTCTTAGTCCAAGTCCATTTATGATTGGACGATGAAGAAAATGGATTCATATGAGTGTAGGGAAACCATGAAAACTAGAAGAATTAGCCAAAGGTCGTGTAAGTAATAAAAAGTTCAGAAAGAATGAGTTCCATTATGGTGATCAATTACTAATGACAACCTGTGAGAACTGTTGAACTGCACGTAAACTCGCCTGAACACTCATTGATGTAATATATATAATACTATAATTGAAATGTCATCAAATAGCTGGATATCTTAACACCAAATTTACTTATCATCAATAAAAGATCCAAAGAGAAGATTTTTAGATGTTGAGTTGGGTGAAACTAATCACCACTTGAAGACCATCAAGTAAATTTCAGAAAAATGCTGTGGTGAGAGCTCGGCGCCAAAGGGCTGGATGACCAACACAAGGAATCATCACATTTTACTGTATGGCTCGCTTAGTTCAAAGATGCAGGCATGTATTAAGGGCGTCTGCCCATCTCTTGTGGGTCAAAAATTACTTCAAAAAGACCTAATTTTTCATTTTGTGGTGCGTCAGTTTAGACTATGAAAACTACATTGAGAATGAGAGCTTCTCGGGTGTTCAAAAAGTTGTTCCAAACTCACATTCAAAAAGAATTGCACCTTAAGAGTTAAATGAGATCATGAAATGAACAATAAACAATTGGGATAGAATAGCACTTAGATGTGTGCACTGTTATTTAAATTACTTTTATAATAAGTACTTCACAGGATGACCATAAATGGCTTTTACTTTCTCTATACCAACAAGCTTCTCCTCCTAATGGGGTAGCACAGAAAAAACAGAGAGGTATAACAAATCACACAAGAAATTTTAACCTCATTTCCTGCCTTCTGCTACCCCTCAGAACTGAAGATGGGTCAAGCCATTCCTCCACCGGTTGCCGTCCTGATAATCTGAAACAGAGCTGCCCATTTCAAGCAGCGGAACAAAAGATCATTAGCGAAGTATACAATTCATTGATAAAAGTGAAGACGCAGTAGCTTCTGCTGGGAGGAAACCTCATCAGCCATCATCGACAATCATTCAAATTTTCAATATGTTAAACCATTCATGGAAATTGTTCAATTGCCCTCTGTTGAACCAGTAAAATGTCAATAAAACTGAATCCTTGGCAATTTTGGCCTTATTCTACGCCCCCTTCAAAAAGACATCATGAAAATCCGAGCAAAAATGGATGGATTGCTAGCTACCATGATTCCTTCGACCCACAATTACGAACAAACGTTACAGCATATATTCCTGATCTTTCAATTTGGGTCTTCATAAGAATTTGAAGAGCGGACTTAGATATCATGTTATTCTCGGTTAGATTAAAGTAAATTTGATTCTTAAACATATTTTTAGAAACAACCACGCAGAAACTCGAATGGCATGATAAGAAAACCAGAATATGCCAAAATATAAGCACAAGCAGATAAAAGAGAGGAAAGAGGAATTCAACAATCAGAATCTCGAAGAGCGAGCAAGGAAAAACTCACATGATCCAATGACGACAAAAACGAAGAATCCAAGAAGAAGAGGGCCAACGGGGTAGTCCTTTCCCTTCTTCGTAGCAGTCTCGGGCACGGCCCCTCTCTTCAAAATGTTCTTCTCGAACCTCTCAACCTTCCTATCCGCAAAACGCCGTGATGTCGTCTGAAATTTCCATAAAATCAAAATCATAAATCGAAAACGAAAATCACATCAAATCCGGAAACGAAATGCTATTTGAGAGAGGGAGATCTGAGAAGTACTTATTATAAAAGTAATTTAAATAACAGTGCACACATCTAAGTGCTATTCTATCCAAAAATCCAAAAATCAAACCACAGATCAAATCTGCAACACAAAACCCTAGAGGAGAAAAGAATCGAAGGTAAGGAAGAAGAATGGATTAAAGAAGAAAGGAAAATTACCATTTGAGAGAGGGAGATCTGAGAGGAGAAACGAAATGGAGAAGAAAAATGGAGGCGAGTTCTAGAAAACGCGGCGAATTCCTCACATTTATCTATGAACAAATCAGGATTTCATTTGTTTCCTGGCTGTTTTCAGCTCGCAATTTTGAAATTCAACGAGTAGTGATAACACGTATACTAGCATACGTGGCAAACAATAATTGGTTGCTTATACGCCACGTTGACTAGTTCTTGTGTCCGCGTCAAACCATGGGAACCAGAGTTATGGCAACCCGCTATATTCAATATTTGTATTTCAATTGTTTTAAATTCTCAATTTTTCTCTCATATTTTAAATTAATAAATTTCAATTAATCGTGAAATTAAATTTTATTATATCATATTACCAATTTTATTATTATTAAAAAAATTAAATAATGTCCGGTTAAACATAAAATTAAAAATTAAAAATTAAAAACTTACCAACCAGAAATAGACTTAATATTCTTAGTAATAATATTTTAATCAAAATTATAAAATAAACTATACATTTTAACGAAGTTAAATTGCAAAAATTATAGTAAACGATAATTAAAGTATTAATTTTATATTTAATTAATTTATAAAGTACTAACCATAATCTAAACCATCCTTAAGCAATTGAATTGAGTCTCAAACGACCAACTTAGCCCCAAATCAAAGCAAAACCTGGAAGACAGTTATGTTTTACAGACCTCAAATCCTTCCAAATAATTTTAACCAAAGTGACATTAATCTCAAATCCTTGGAACTCTATGATAGGCGTCGAATGCAGTCCATCAAAGCGTCTGTGTGTTCGGGCTTCCCGGCAGTCACACGAACATACCCTTTCAATTCTTTCTTGTCGTAGTGACGAATCATCACTCCCATTTTGGCCAGGTCCTCCTGGCATTGAAATTTAGCAGTCATTTTCAGAATGGCACAAGCAAAAACAGGTGAATGTCGAATTCGATGACATTCAAAACAACACAGATTCTTCGAGCGCAGCAGCGATAAAACGATATAACAAATGAAGACAGTCGTTTTACCTTCAGTTTCTTCGCATCCATTCCTGATGTAACCTCGCAAAGGATGAAATTGGAGTGACTAGGATATGGATTCAAGAATGGCACATCCTTTAGAAGGTTAAAGAGCCTCTCGCGTTCATGTACCAAAGCATTTTTCACCTTCTGCAAGAGATAGATAGAAAGCTCATATTACAAATGGATCGAGCACCAATATAATTTTTCCTTTATTTCTTCACGATTCTTTTATTTGATGATCTTCTAGTTGATTCAAGATCTGGGTGATTCACCCCAATTAACTAGTGCCGAAATAGGCCGAGAATCCGAAATGACGGCACAACACAAGATGCCATACCCCCAAAGGCACCGCTTTGCCATCCACTCTGGTTTCGTCCCAAACTTCTCCTTGATCCATCCTCTTTGATTTAGATTGTGGGGGCATTCGACGCACTTGATGGAGAATAGCCTTTCCGTGGGCTAGGCTAGATGACCTTTAACATTTAGTCGTGGAAAAACTCTATTTTCATCATAGATAGATGGCCACCATAGGACTTGAACCCATTTCCACAAGTATCTTACTTCCCGAATACCACTAAGTCAACCCATAGAGGTTACCAAGTAAACATTGAAGCTAAAAGAATACATCCAACAGGTGTTAATCGAGAAAGTTAACCTCTAAGTAGGAAGGGTTCAGCAATGCTGCACATGCAGCAATTTCAGCAGCAACAGACACATTATATGGTTGCTTCGCTCGCCAAAGATATTCAATGATACTCAAAGGAAATGCTCCATAACCCACACGAAGTCCAGCTAAGCCTGCAGTTTTACAAGCAAAGATCTTGAAGAACTCACATAAATTATAGAACCTACTTGCTAGCTAGTGACCAGGTTGCCAAGAATAGAATTGGATAACACAAGGATCATCAACAAACTGGTAGTGTACAGTTAAACAAGTAAAATGTCCTTAAAATGGTTGAAAAAATGAGGAAGATTATACACCTGCTCTTTTGCTAAAAGTTCGAAGGACAATCAAATTATCATATTTCTTCACCCACTGCATCTTTGATTCAATTGAAGAAAACTCTATATATGCTTCATCTAGGACAACCAGTATGGGGAGCTCAAGAATTTTCAAGAGAACTTCATCACTAATTACACTGTAAACAAGTAAAAGTAAGTCATAGATTAAGAAAATGGAAGAAATATGACTCAATTGAAAGTTTAACACGTTTAAAAATCAATCAAAATGGTCTATCTTTCACATCACGTATAGCAAATTTCACTCCATTCGTAAATTGCAAAGTTTATTCTAGAGGATAGAGAATCTCGTGTCCAGTAAGAACATTGTGGAGCAGAAAATAGCTCCTAGATCTGAAATAAATTATTGGCAAGGATAGCTTTGTAATCTAGAGCATAAGCATGAAAAGAGTACAGTTGATTGTCATATCGTTCTTGAGCAGGTATGATTTGCCGAATCATGTAGCGCATGCTTAATTGTGTAAAAAGCGAGATAGGTCAAAGAGTGCACAAGAACACGGATAAGGATACAGACAAAGAGTTACCTCCCATCTGGGTTATTAGGAGACGTGAGGAATATGCACCTCGGTTTTTCCTTATCAACAGTATCTTTGATGAGATCCACATTCAAGGAAAAATCTGGGTTCCTTGGAACTACAGAGTACCATAGGTAACATATATTACAAAACTGTATGTGAGGAAAGCAACATATGCAGATAAGTAGATTCAAATGCCAGACCATTAAGAGATAAATATGGTGACTTTGATAGCTTAAAAGACTACTCCTTAAAAGGAAGAAATTAAAATAAAAAAGTGATAAATAATTAGATAGCTACCTTTAAGGACAAGAGCACCATTAACAGCAGCATCAAATTCATACATCGTGAAGGTAGGAGGGCAGTCTACAATTTTGTCACCAGGGTCCAACACACATCTACAACAATATTTCAGGAGACGAAGAAAATGTTAGAAGAAGAAAATATTCAAATTTAACTTGTAAACAAGACATAGATGATTCAGTTTTAACCGCATAATCAGATCAATGAGCTCATCTGCACCACATCCCACGAGAATATAGTCAGATTCAAGACCAGAATCTATGGCAAGTGCAGCCCGCAATTGACGACTTTCAGGATCAGGATAGACGTATGGGAATTTCAATGTTCCCAATGCCTCAAGAACCTACTAACAACCCAATATTATTGTTTGCATGATGTAAAACTAATAGTAAACAATAGTTGGCAGGTGCAATGAAGAAAGATAACTTCCCTATGATAAAATTTTATTTTCTTTTATTTTTTGTTTAAATACCAAACTTTCATGGAGAATAAATGAAAGCATACAAGTTCAATATCCCACAAAAAAGTAATAAATAAATAAATAACCAAATTCCTTTAAAAAGAAGCATAAGAGCACTGAATTATTCAAACTTCAACACATTCAAGCTTCTTATCACAAGAGTTCCCACGAAAGGCTCAGTTGATCCCATGAATCGAGCAACTGACTTGGTGATATTTTTATGAAACAGATTTGACAATTTTTCAGTAAACCAAGATTCTCTGTAAAGGGTATCATCATGTAGGCAAGCACCGTACTCACCTCAGGAGGAGGACCATAAGGATTTTCATTTGCATCTAATTTTATAATATCCTCAGGCTTCCTTCCAAGACGCGTTGACAATACCTACAGCCAATGAAATTTTAGAACCATTTTGAAAGCTTATAACATCTGTACTAGTTATAGTATAAATCATCACAGTTTTGTGGGAGTAAACCCTCAAGTCAAGAGAAATTCAAGTCATTATCAGCACAATCAAGTCCAAAGCTGGCAACTATACTTCCACTATGTCATTAAATTTTACCAACGGATTAATTGACAATGCGAAATAAAGAACCTCGACTGAGACATCTAAATCTCATTAATTTATACATCAGCCCTTGACTAGTGCTCTGCAACCACAAGGCAAAGGAGGAGCAGCACCAACATTTTTTTTTATGCCCATAAGTGTCTAAATTACATGCATCCCACTAATCTTTCCACTAATCGTACGGCAAGAATACCTCTACATCATTTGGTTGTCAAGAAACTAAAAGAATTCTAACCTAAGCATGGGGTTACCTCTACTCTTCGTCACATCCCCACGGCATGTTTTATTTAGTCTAACAATTGTAGGGTGGGGATCGAACTATCGAGATTTTGTGATGGGAATAGGTGTCTTATCCATTAAGCTATGCTTGGATTGGAACGCCCAATTGTCACTTGGTCAACTTTGGGTGGTTAGCACCAAGATAATAACGCAAACAAACTAGCTAGCTAGAAAGGGGTAATAACAGGGCAGAGATCAACATGTTGCACCTCAAAAGGGAGAATTGGCTGATAAGGAGACAACTTTCTCAAATGGGGTCGAATGAAAGAGTCACCAGTCAACCTTTGCTGACTCTTAGGGACCTGTTCAACTGGAATTTGAGATGTCATGGAAACAGCCCCCTTCCTTCTACTCGCAACTGAGCAATTGAGACGCAATGCCTCAGGTCCTGGAAGGCTAGCCTTCACTTTAGTCAGACAATAAGTGTTTGAAATATCGATCACACCCATCAATTTCTGCACAAAAATGGCAAAATAAAAATGAAATTCGGATAATTCAAGATTGCGGCATTATGGATAGTAAGCGATAGGACGAATGAGTGTTAAAGAGCGATTATCATAATAGGAGAGTAAGAAACACAACGATCAAAATGGAAATGCAAAGAGGATGAAACAAAACAAAATCATGCGATAACATCGAAGTTGGATAGAAAAATAGGAACAAATAAATAAATTTGATCAGCGCAGAACTGTGAAAATAATATATAATAAAATAGATATGAAAAGAAAGAGGGAATTAGGGGGGAAATTATATATAATATATAATTAATTAACAAGTTTAATGCGTTTTTCAGGTGAGAAGAGAGAAATGGATGGAGATTAGAAGAATACCAGTAGCAATAAGGGCGTAAAAAATCAGTGTAAAACCACTAAGAGGGAGGCTGCAGCAGCACGAACGGAGGGGATAGTACACTGGCGGCGCACGAGCGGAAGAAAGACGACGGAGGCGGCAAAAGGGCAAAAAGAGGCGGCGGCGACGCTGAGCTGCTGAAACAGAGGAGACGGCGCGAAGAAGAAAAAGAAAAAGAAATGACGTGGAGCACCGATAAAAGAGCTAGGGATTTCCACTTTCTTTTATTCATTTTTATTTTTATTATTAAAAAAAAAAGAAAAAAGAAAAAAGTAGGCTGATGTATATTAATTTTGAATAAATATGTTTTAATTTTATCTTTCTTAATAAATTACTTTCGTTAAAAACTTCCCCTTTTTTTTTTATCACAATTGTAATTTTCTTTTCATTTATTATTTTTATTTTTAAAATCAATATGAAAAAATTAAATTTTATAAAATTATAAGAATGAAATTCTGAATTAAATTTTATATTTATATTTGTCTTTACTCGATATAACCACTTTATTATATATATAAATCATTTAAATTTTAGTATTTTACCCTAAATCTCTCAACCATGATCAATCATCAAACTTATGAAGAGCATATTACAAGTCATCCCAAACTCAAATTGCACTTAATTTAACATGAACTTGTATCACTATAGCCTTATGAACATCACCGATATCGAAAAAGCGTATTGAAACAACAACGAGTTCTATAGCCGTGGTAGTTTTGAAGTAAACCCGCGAATTCTAGCGAACTTAGAATTCATGAGTTGAGTAAAGCCAATACATCATGCATCAAGCTTAATCCCATCCCCATCCCTTTCCCCAACTTACTTCACTCGTATCAACAGAGAGAGACTGTAACCATTGTCAAAAGCTTCACTTAAAGCTGCTCAACGGTCTCACTGCATAAATAAAACGTGTTAGGATGGAATGGTCAAAAGTATAAAACAGAGAACTCAAGAAAGCAAAAAACCTGATTCTCATCAAAACAATGCCTCTGGGGTATGTTCAAAATGCATCCTCTTCATTAACTTTAAATGAAACAGGAACCCGAGTCGGGAGAAAGCAGCAAAAAGTCGCTCTAAAAGTGGGAAAAAATTGGTTCCTAATCAGTGGTATTGTCAAAATTATGATCAGCCCAACAATATGAAGACCATTATGTTATGCAATCTTGTGAGAGCTGATAAAGAAACAAGAATAATTTGCTTCAGCAGAAGAAAAGGAGACTTTGGAAGTAATTACTTACCCATGCTTACTTGAGTAGTAGAGGTCGAAAACTGATGACTCTTGAGTATAACAGCTATGGGAGGGAATATATACAGAACTTGCAAAACCGAGGAATGGAGTTCGTTTTAGCGTGTAATATACACGAAGGAGCGGAGCTTCCACGAGCGGCTACAGTGACATAAAAAAATGTATAGATTAACCTTCTAACAGATCTTTAAGTTAAAAGGTATAATAACATCAAAAGGTATGATTTACAAGTACGGATCCCCATCTAACAGATCCTTGGAGGAGGAAAAGAGTAAGTCAGAACGCTAAAGATGTCAACTATGTCCAATCAGCTTCCACAAAGTTTACCAGTCATATCCACGGAGAACAAATAATCCAATGTTCAAGAAACTTGCATTTCATTGGTGTACATCGTCTTACTGGTCAGTTTAAGTTCTAGGACATCTTCCACTACAGGCTTCACTATATCCTCTTTTCTTGCTTCCCTGTGTTTCTTTTCCATCTTTTCATCACTAATATCAACCATCTTGGTGGCAGAACTTTGTAACTTCAAGTCCTCAATCTCTATGAATTCTTCCTTGGGGGTCTCTACGATGTGAAGAAGGTCAACTGGAGTGGCTGCAGGGTCCAGTTCCCTGCAACCTTTGGGAGCATTTGGGGATTCTTGACCTGTAAGCAAATGTGAAGGTACGAGATGAGAAAACCGAAACATCTCATTGTTTGGTATCCTTCTTACATGGTTTGGGTCCAAATGCCGATGAAATACCGCCTTGAAACCAGCCACTTTGATGAGGGGAGTTATGATAACTCCAAGTTCTTCGCTATAATCCTCGAGAACTTCTACCATGTCATACTTGTGTATTACCTCGTCTGATGTCAGTTCATTCCAATCAGGGGACCAATTCCTATAGAGAGCCCAAACATCTCCCTTTCTGGGATATATGCAAATGTCTCCGAATGTGCCTTTTGACCATCTGACCTTGTGAGAAAAAGCATTAATGGAGCTATAAATCTCACACCTCCCAGTTCTAAAACCCCCACACGTTTTTGGAAAACCAGAGCTAACCCAGCTCAGTGCACCCAATTCATAGTCGATTATTGAGTTTAGCCAACGAATCTGCATTTTAAACGGGTTCAAAGATACTACACTATGAATCCAGGCATAACGTCGAGGCATGCCATCATGATCGTCATAAGCAGCCCAGACCTGATTGTCTCTGAAAGAGCTTTCAGTACGGTCTCTATCAAAATTGTGAAAATCCGAATCAGGGACATCAAATAACATTGTTTCTGCATCACTGGAACTTGAATTGCTAGGAAAATCAACCACTGACTGTGATTCCCTCTTTGAATTCAGAAGTTCGATTGATGCGTCATTATTGTGCTTTTCACCACTCACAGGAGATGTTTCTCTCTTCCTATTTACCTTCTCATTCCCGTTTCCCTCTTTGACCATAGCAGTAGTTGACATTGTTGACTTCAATTCACATAACATCTTCCTCATTTCCTTCTTGGCCTTCTCGATTAATAAATTCTGAATTTCACTAAGAGAGACATCCTGAGAGCTCTTGAGTGTGGTATTTTCCTTTATATTACCCTGTGTACAACCAGACAGATTGACCAGCTTAGTCCTTTCCATAGCTTTCAACTGATCGGTTATATTTCTTGCATGGGAGCTAGAAGAAATGTCATCTATACCTCTTCTTCTTTTTACAGCACCAGAGTAGCCTGAAGATGAAGCACCAGGGGCCTTCTTAGACGTATGATGCTTTCTTCGTTCCACTCTTTTGGCAGCTTGTGCCTCCTCACGTTCCCTTTTCACTTTCTCATATGCCTGCTGAACTACAGTTGCAGCTTGAGCAGCAGATGAAGCACCACCCGTTCTTGAGAAGGGACCCCACTGAAAGGTGTTTTGGCTATGTGTAGAGTGATTTGATTCACCTGCTCCCGTGTATGATGATGAGGCTATATTACTCTTCTCTCGACTATATGCAGTTTTACTTCCACTTTGATGATTTGGCTGAGTAAAATCCCATCCATTAGACTTCACACCATTTGAAGGGGGTGGTGGTGTTTCTATAGCAAAAAATGGCTCATGACAGTTTGGGCAAAGAAGATTATGATTTAGATAGATTCTGAGATACTCATACTGCATCTTGCACCGATGGCACACAGTCCAAAAGGTTGTTGGCCTTGGTTTCTGAGATGAAGCTGAAGCATAATCTGGTCGGGATGCACTTTTCTGTCCCTTCATACTCGACGTAGGAGCATTTTTTGTGAAATTGTAAAAACCATTTCTCCCAGATTGTGAAGATGAGTTCCCTCTCGAAGTCGAAACAGTTCTGTTGACTCTACCATTCCTCTTCTGGTCATATACCACTCTTTTCGCTTTATCCGACAGCATACTCCAAGCCTGAGAAATAAGCTTAAAAGCCCCATCAGCTCCAATAGACTTGTTTTTATCAGGGTGAAGAATAAGAGCTAGCTTCCTGTAGTGTTTCCTGACTGTTTCCTCATCAGCTCGTGGATCGACACCAAGCATCGCATACCAATCTACTTCTCCATTGACCTTATTTTCAGCAGAAATATAGACATCGAGTGTAGCTAACATTTGAGAGATACCCTCAAGTCCTGGAAATAAATTTTGTGCCTTCAAAGCAAGTTTTTTAGCCCCCATAATGTCCTTGGCTGTAAATTTCTCCTCGGCTTTCTCTTTCGCCCGTGCAGCCTCATCTTTATTACAATCCATTATTCCTGCCTCTACACACTTGCCTGCTTTGTTTTCTTATTAAAACAGCAGGCCTTTTTGTTTACTATAAAAACTTCAGCAACCACGTATTAGACTCTCTGACTAAACGTTTCCTCATACTTCGAAAGGAAATGTGTTTATATCACTGCCATTGAGCATCAATGGAGAAGCAAACTGCCATAGAAGAAACATTACCTTCAACCTTTGGTTCACTATGTAAAGCACAAAAATATTGTCTGCAAGCCATACACATCGAATTACATAATATAAAAGCATAAAGCTATGATAAAATCATTGGGGTGTGGTGGGGGAGAAACAAAACCAAAAACCACCAAGGAATTGAGAAGAAAATTTGTAACATTTTCATGCCCCTTAACACAGATTGTTACATTAAAATGGTACATACTCAACAAGGAGGCAACAAAACATAATCTAACCACCTAAACACGACAACAAAAAAAAAAAAAAAAGGACAACCTAAAAATATCATAATGCAAACGAAAACACAAAAAATATTCACATTGCATTCATATGGAACAAAACGAAAATCGAGATAAAAGGCCAATACCCTCATTGACGAAGCTCGGCGATGGAATTTCACACCACATATAACGCAACAACGACCAGATATTCCTCCGCGCAACCCTGAAAACGAAGAAAGATCCCTCAATAGAATCTTTGGAAAGAACAACTCGAATCGAATGCTTTTGGAGCGGTTTAAAGCAATCGAAAATCTTTCTTCCTTCCGCCGCGGATCAGAGGCAACCGAAATCGCAGCGGATTCTTCAACAGAAATTGCTCAACTCGCCCCACCGGTCTCTCGGTTACCGATTCTTCTCGGTATCGTCAGTTTGATCGAAATTGATGAGGAATTTGAAGGAGCCTAACAAAATAGTTGTGCATGGGGCAATCGGCATGCCCAAAATGCTGTTCTTCCAAGGCTGTTGATGGGAGGACGGAACATACCTGGACTGTATGAATCGACTGCATCGTTCTTTGATAAAAATAACTTTTTTTCCGCGAGTATATTTCCAATTTGGTCATCAAATTAAAAAAATAGGTTAAATTAATAATAATACACAAACTTTCCAATTTTTTCAATAATATTATTAAGGTTTTTTTAAAAAATATTTTTTTTAAAAAAATATTTATAGTTACTTTTTTTTATGTATGGATACTCTATTTGTTTTAAAAATATTAATTTTGGAAATTTATATATATAAAAAAAATACTCTTACCATGTATTTAAAAAATTACCGTTAATTTTTTAAAAGAAATTAAATAAATAATTATTATCGTAAATATATGTACGTAATTGTCTACCTACGTCTCGTACAAATCTAGTACTTCAATTAGAAAATAAACAAATAAACTTTTTAAATTTTTTTTCTAAAAATACAACAAATTAATGTAAGTTTATCAGAATTTTTTACGAACTTACGTTAACCTTTTGAAAATTAGAGATTAAACTGAAAATATATTCAAAATTCATAGACTAAAAATGTAATTTTAAAAAAAAAACTTTTAGGAGACAGGTAAATAATTTTTTTTAATTTATTTAATTATAAATTATAAATTTATATATAATAATTTAACTTATTCAATTTTTTTATTATATACAAAATTTAAAATTTTGAGAGCTATTAAATATTTTTTTAAAGTTCAAATGCGAAATAAATATAAACTTTATGATTAAATTTAATTTAATCCCATAGTTGACGTTGTTGTTATAATATTAACATCGCGTGTTCATTAAATTAATTAATTTTAAATAGGTAATAAATATGGATAATAACTTATGAATAATATTTTCAAGGGAATTTTTGTATTCTATTTCAATAATAAACCAACTTTGGTCCTCGGACTAGTTTCTCATGGTCTCCACGGTGGGCCACGTGGCTGGCCCATACATGCCTTGGGCTTTTTTCCCTCATATTTAATTATTAAATTATTAAAATTCTCGAATTTTGAAAATTTTCACGATTAAATTTAGAAAAAAAAATTGACTATTTTGAGGTAATTATATGAATAAATAACATTATAAAAAAAAAAAAAAAAAAAAATCCTTATTTGGTGGAGAATCGTCACACCCCTAGAGAGGCAAAAGAAAACCTCCGCCAAATTGCCGCACAAACAGCGCCAAATCCCAAAAGATCAGAACTGTACGCCATATGCCAAGAAGCTATTAGGCGATCTCAAGGCCGTCGTTATCCATTGAAGATAAGGTCCCAACTCCCAATTCCTCTCCATTACGTGTAACCCACCAAATCTTCCCTCACATTTCACCGCCCCCTTTTCAATCCCTAATCTTTTCCTCATGTTTATCCCATTCCCAATTCACTTTCTTCACTCTGTTTCTCTCAATCCGAACTGAAATTCGAGGAAATTGTGAACAGGAGCTTTCTGGGTGACCGGAAAAGGGTTCTTTAGTTCAATATTTGAGTTGGGTTTTCACCGTTCTGTGTGTTTGTGTGTGTGTGTGAATGCATTTAGTTGTGTGTTGAATTCTTAAGAAACAAACAAAAGTTTTGCTGATCAGACTTATCCACTCGCTGTTGTGGTTGCTGTTGAGGGGTTTTAGTCTTGCCAATCCAATCACGGACCCCCCCAGTTCCATAAAGTTCCTTAGATCGATCGATTTCCCTTGAATCATTCAACAAAAGCGTTTCTGGGTTTTCGTTCTCGACGTTGAGAGGATTTTCCCTTTTGGAGATTTGGAGATTTTTTGACCGAAGAATTATGATGCGGCGGCAGCAGCAGCGGAATTCCCAATCGAGTGTTTTCTACGAGCTTTCTTCTCTTGCCATGAATATTCTCCGATCGCCTCCGTCGTCAATCCCGTTTTCCGATCACTCACCGGTGTTGCCGACGCAGATGACCCCGGCCGGGTTTGCGTCGCTTCTTCTAGGGATGTCTCTGGCTCTGATGCTCTGTGGATCGGTTACGTTCTTCATCGGCTTCATGATGATGCCTTGGGTTATTGGATTGGTTATGTTTTTCTTTGTCGCCGCCATTGTTTCGAGTCTCTTCATGATCGGACGTTCGATCTTATACTACGTTACGGCTCAGCCTGAGCCCAGAAAGGACATCCCAGGTACGCCGATTCGTTTTGATGATTTTCTCACGATTATTGATTTCTCTTTGATGCCTTATTCATTAGTTTCGGATCTTAGATTATATGTTGAATCTGTTCAAAGCAAATTGCCCACATGATTCAAATTCTACTTGTCTATTAGGACTCTGTTTTTTCTTTTAAGAATCAACGATGGGATGGCTTTTAGGTCCAAATTTCTGAAGATAAACCATGATTGTTCATTGTATTCAAGAACAACCCATTTGGGGAAATAAGATTTTCTCTTCCAAAACAGAGAGAAGAAAGCTTTCCAAACGACCTCTAACATTGAAACCGTACAATCACAGCGTTGAAACCAATTTTGTTTCTTTTGAAGGGTCGGTTCAGGCTGATCTTTCCAAAAGTGTCTATTTCACATTAGCTTTGTCGTGCAAGGCACGATGACATAGACGAAATATCTCACATTTTTCTTCTTGATAAACAGGACGTTCAGGTCCCATTCCTTGCTTTTGTGCTCACCAGGCTTTAAAATTACCTCCAGACGTCCCAATCCTTTACTATTATTAAGCCCACCAAACTTGTCAAGGCTTTATTTACCTTATACTTTACTATTAGGCCGCCCAAACTTGTCAAGGCGTTGGAAAAGGTCATTGTGAGGATGTCAACCTCTTTTAGGCCCACAAGCTTGTCAAGCCATGGGTTGAAAAGACAGTGTGTTGATGCCAACCTCTATTTGGCTTATACTTTACTGTTAGGGCCACCGAACTTGTTTGCCTTGTAGGGGTGGAGTTCTATTTTCATTCACACTCCACAACTTAGCTTGTGAACCCATCAATATGCTCGAGCTGCCTATGCTCTACAACTTCTGACGAGGGTCGAGTTCAGGGAGTTTTGGTGCGCACCGTTAACAGATATTATCTCTTTGGGCTTTTCCTTCTGGGCTTTCCCTTAAGGTTTTAAAACATGTGTGCTAGGGAGAGGTTTTCACACCCTCATAAAGAGTGTTTTGTTTGCTCTAGTTTGAAATTGAGTTGAAAAAATGTATGGCTGTTCTTCCTACTCGAGAATGGTTCGTTGCATCGACGTCGTTGGACATGTATAGAATCTTTAGAGAATGTCAACTTTGGTACCAATAGAAACAGGAAAAAGTTTCTCTTCTGGTCTGCAACTCTGAGTTTTTTGGGCTGTTTATAACTCCTAAATGGAGTCTAATTGTCTTCTTTGTTACCAACGTTTCTTGCTCGATCTTGAAGTAAAAGCTGGATGATTCAATGCTGCATTTTATTACTCGTCTCTCTTACCATAATCACTTTTTTAGTTAATACTTATAAATGCCCTGCATTTCATCATTAGTAGAGTGATAGGACTAAGAAGATTAGCTAACCTCTCAATGACCTCCCTTCCGAATTAGTTGTTTTAATCAACCGCTATCTCGTCTTTCGCTCGTGTTTTTTTGTTTGTAACAATCAACACATGTACTTTTGTGGCTGCAGCTTGGAAGTTAATGTGAAGAGGACGCTGATGTTTGAAACTAGCAATTATTGTTTATGGTGGTTGTGGAGGGCTCTAATATCCTCGGTGCCGTGCTGCGCTGCCCGTTGGCTTTCTTCTCGACTCGACCCGGCTGAGAAGAAGTGTTTGTTAATATTATATTTCAAACTGGATCCTGTTCATATTGTTTCTGTTAAATTGAAGGGAGCAAACTGTTGGAGGTGGGGACGTTGCTCCATTTCATTTCCTCCTCTTGGTATCCCATAGGCCATAGCCATACCTTTAGAGGTAAATTTGTTTTGATTATAGAAGAAGTAATTAGCAGCTACTGAATTCTCAAAGATCTCGAGCTGGCCTCGTCCCTTCTTTGTTGAAGGTTTATGTCGCCTTGCTCGGGTCCGGGATGGGGAAGGCTTTAGCGAAAATGCGTAGAAATATGTTTCCTCTTTTTCTCTCCTGATTATCTTCCTAGCATTACTGAATTCTCAAAGATCTCGAGCTAGCCTCGTCCCTTCTTCGTTGAAGGTTCATGTCGCCCTGCTCGGGTCCGGGATGGGGAAGTTGCTCTTTTTCTCTCCCGATTATCTTCCTAGCATTACTGAATTCTCAAAGATCTCGAGCTAGCCTCGTCCCTTGTTTGTTGAAGGTTGATGTCGACTTGCGCGGGTCTGGGATGGGGAAGTTGCTCTTTTTCTCTCCTGATTATCTTCCTAGCATTACTGAATTCTCAAAGATCTCAAGCTAGCCACGTCTCTTGTTCGTTGAAGGTTTATGTCGCCTTGCTCGGGTCCGGGATGGAAGGCTTTAGAGAAAATGTGTAGTTGTCGAAGATGTGAATGAAACAAGTCTCGTTTACAAAACTTTGGGGTTTGGGTATTGATGCAAGAAAGTAGAGATTTGTATAGAAAGTGAATGAAGAAGAATTAGTCAAAAATTGATTTTTGTTTTTTTCTATTTTGTCTTCAACTTTGATCCTTCTTTCCTTCTTTCTGGGGATTATAACTATGTTGCTTGTTCTTATCTTCCAAGTCAACCATATTATTTTTAATTCCAGTTGACTCAAATTTATCGGAAAAATGCAAATAAATAAATAATTCTGAAAATTACTTTATTACCAACAACTTCTTTTCAAACCTTATTATTATTATTATGGATATTTTGAAAATGTTTTATAAAAGTTTTTTTTTTTTTTTTTTTTAAAAAAAAAGGATTACTTGAAAGTTTTAATTAAATAGTTAATTTCCTTGCAAAATTATTTTATTACAATAAAGTTGACTTCTCCATTTTTAAAATGAAAATTTATTAAATATAATATTCTTGAAAATCTATTAAATGCAATTAGAAACGCAAAAATATTTGTTAAGAAATTTCGATAATATAATTACGCTCGTTAAAATATTATTAAAAAAAAAAAAAAAAAAAAAAACAACAACGACAATAACTATGGCCGTGGTGTCCATGTCAAAGTGGAGTATTGAACTAACTACCAATCTCGCTCCACAGGCGATAATCACAATTCTGTTCCTTTCTACCCGAAACACCCTTCTCTCTTCACCAAAATTACCGCCATTTCCTCTCACAACCATCAGAATTATATGGCGCCGGCAAGGGCAATATCGTCACACAGCGGTTAAATGTTTGGTCTTCCTCCAACGGTCCAACTTTGACCATCTCTATAAAGAAAAAAGAAAATAAAAAGAAAAAGAAAAAATAAAAAGAAAAAAGGAGGTTGGTTCGACGTGAAAAGAAATGCCGGTTCCAATTTCTTTCATTGGAACACACGGATGACCTTTCCCAGCCCTTCCAGGACTACCTCAGCAGCAGCAGTTCTTCCTCGACATTTGCTATGACTTCTTCAATTCTCCTCCACTCCGAATTCAGGCCCCAAATGGTGATCCCTATGGCCCTCGATTTCCTCCTCCCTTCCTGGTTGGAAATCAAGATCACACTCGCCACTTCCCTTTTCGTGATCTTCGCTTACTGGTTTTTCGCCTACCGGAGCTCCTTGTTTGATGGTGATCCTTCTGTTCTTGACAATTCTGGGGATTCTATTGACGCCAAGGACAAGGTTGGTGCCTTGTTTAACTAACTTTTGTTTTTCTCAATTTGTCTTGGAATTGATTTCCTGGGTTTTGGATTTGCGTTTGAACGGTGATTTGTAGTGTTTCTTTTTTGGGGAATTCTACTGTTTTTTTCTTCTTCGCTACTTCATAGGACAGCTCGATGTGTTTGTGTTCATATTTTTTTATGTTTGGTTTAGGAATTGATTTCTGATTCTAAACTTTTACTTCTTTGCGTTTCTGCTGATACGATCCTATAAACAAACCTTGGGGTTTAAGCAATTTATCTAGCAGTTCAAATTCTAGCTTCTTGTTTAAACTGTCTGCGTGTTTTGTTTTTAATTGTCGTTTTGTGATTGGACTTGGGGAATTCTTTCCTAATTTTGAAATTATAGTTCCTGATGCCATTAAAAATGCTTACGGAGCCTATTTCTTTTGTTTTCCATTATGGTTTGATGTATTTCTCAGTGATGATAACAAATTTGGGCGTGAGATTTGATACTTTCTGCCTTCATTAGGTGTTATTTTCTGATTTCATGTTTATTAAATATTGTTTGCAGATAAAACTGCTAAAGTATAAATATACTTATGAATTCTGCTACTAAGAATGTGGAACACTGGAACTTGTTTTTGTCTGGATTAGTAACTACTTTTTTTCGGAATATGAGTCCCACATTGGCTAATTAATGGGTTGACCATGGATTTATAAATAAGAAATACATCTCCATTGGTATGAGTTCTTTTGGGGAAGCCAAAAGCAAAACCATGGGAGCTTATGCTCAAAGTGGACAATATCATACTATTCTGGAGGGTCGTGATTCTTGACAAAACTGATAAAAATTAAGCATTTAGCTGATGTGTAGCTATGTTACATTGCTTGTGTTAGAGAATCCGAGATAGATTTCTTTTTCATGGAGTAATATGCAACTCTTTTGACGTGCAGTTTTGCAATTATTTTGTAGATTCCTCCTGGCCATTTGAGAGACCTTCAGACTAATTCTGCTTATCTAATTAAGGTATTTAGATACTTTTCTCTGGTTTTTATTCTGTGTATGAAGACTGTCGAGTATTCAAATCGAAACTTGTACTTTTGGCCTCAATTATTTGCAGCTTCACTTTTTGTAAATTTCAATTAGATGGCGTGTTTGGTTTTTTCAGTTGGAATTGTTGGCTGCCAAGAATCTTATTGCTGCAAACTTAAATGGCACTTCTGATCCTTATGCTATTATTACCTGTGGTACAGAAAAGCGCTTCAGGTTTTGTTCATGTTTATTCTTTTCTGTAATTATAACCTTTGAGTATGATTGATCGTTTAATGGGGACGTGTGCCTTACTTGATTGTTGGATCGTTTAATGGGGACGTGTGCCTTATTTGATAAATGAGGAAAGTTTAATGAATACTACATTTGTGTGTCGAAAAAAATTCAGAGTTCAAGTGCTTTTAATATTTGTATGTCCACTTTGTTCCCATCTTTCTTATTGTAGTTTTATAAAAACTTTTGTACTAATCTACAGTCAAAATTGTATATTTAATGTCGCCTCCTTTTCCTTCACTGCTTGAATTAAAGTACTTCATGCTTGGTGCAGTTCAATGATTCCTGGTTCAAGGAATCCCATGTGGGGGGAGGAGTTCGATTTTTCCGTCGATGAGCTTCCTGCCCAGGTATCCTGTCCAAATATACATATATTTTTTTCCAACGTTTTTCTTTGGCTTAATAGAAACTATCTATTAATAATATAAAATTATAAACCTGTGCCAATGGCTCGATAAGTTTTGCCTGACCCCTTGACTACTAGGCTTGAGACCTAGTTTAGATCACATTTTTAGTGTTACACTCAGCTCATGTCTGTCCTAGATATTGAAGTCCAACCCAACGATTGCTTCTTACTGACCCTGTCCTACCCTTTTGCCACCACCCCCTTGATCTTTTCTAATTTCTGGAACTTCAGAGAATGCTTATTAAACAAACTGCAAACTAACTCAGTGGACACTTGATGCAGGATTTGCTGCATTATAGTGCTAATGAAATCCTGCGTTATATAGCTAATGAAGTGAAATACATACTAGCTTCCATTGTTTCTGTCAAAGTTCAATGTTGTCTTTGTAATTTTCATGCCACTTATATAACTTTTTTCCCTCATCTAACAGATTAATGTTACAATTTATGATTGGGATATAGTTTGGAAAAGTGCTGTTCTTGGTTCAGTTACTGTTACGGTTGAAAGTGAAGGCCACACAGGTGCTGTATGGTACACATTAGATAGCACTTCCGGGCAGGTGCTCATTCATAATTTTTTTGCTTCTTTTTATTTCTTATTTTCTCTTTTCCAGTCTGCATAATGTCCCTTCCTTAAAGAAGAAGACTGATTAAATCTGCATATGAACTTCTTAGGTCTGTCTCCACATTAAAACTTTAAAATTGCAAGGCAATGGCGGAAGGTACCTTTTGTACTTTAACTATTATTATTATTTTGAATTTCTGTAACTTCGACATTTACATGAGACCAAGTGGTTTACCAAAAAAACAAGCCCACAAAAGAAACTATTGTCTATGGCTATGAGTTGGAAGGTTCTGAGTTACTAATCTTTTGAGTTATCGGGTCTTGTTGATATCTATTTTCTTACGTGTAGGACATGCCTTGTTAAATTTTACTTGATGCATTGCAGTCTCTGGTTTTAAATTTGTATTGCTTAAAATTGGAAAGGCTATCATGAACTCTATTGCCATAAACCAATTAAACATTATTAAGTTCTTGTTTCTAGTTGTCAACATCTGTGGATTAGTTTAGGTTATTTTAATATAACAATGAGATTGTCCGGATCAAAATATCTGTTGAACTAGATTGATTAATAAGATCAAACAAAGTCTAGGAGGACTAGTATATTAACCTCAAAAGGAATTTTACCTCTTGATCCATTCTGTATGCTGTTGATAGCAAAATTCCAATCTAGGCAAACACAATTCTGTGTTAAATTTTGTGCAATTCTATTAGTTACTTCAGCTTGATCATTTGTTTGGGAATGAAAAGCAGTGCCATATTTCAAATGGGTGTCAAATTTATTGCATTGACATTTCTTATGGTAGAAGAGGTCCTTTTGCATCCACCATTTCATGACAAGGGTCTTTTTTATGCGAAACCGTGGCGTCCTAGCTTTTTTGTAGTTCTATGTGGCCTTTGGCTTGAGAGAAATAAGCTAATTCAATTGTAATGTTTCTTTTTGGCTTTTGTCTCCAAGGATTTTGTAATTCTGTTGGGTTATCATCTTGGATTTGATACATTTTCACACAACTTTTTTATGTGTTTACTACTCGAAAGTAGATTCCGAGAGCACATCAGGAGGGAAACTAATATGTCAAAAAAATTAATACGAAGAAAGAAGGGAATTATTTATCGAGAAGTAATGAAAATATGTTAATAGTGGGTCTTACGACAGCTTCTTTTGGGTCGAATTCCAACAGTGTTAATATTGATTCTTGAATGATATTCTTCTAGATGTGTTACTAACAAATGGTGTTTTTTTAAGAAAATATTACAATTATATGAACTTTGTATTTATGGATTTTAGTGACTGTTCTTCAGCGCAATTAATGGTTATGCTGGAGCAAATGCTCGAAGAAGAATTTCTTTAGACAAACCAGAGCTGACAGTGGTTCATCAAAAGCCAGGGCCTCTTCAGACAATCTTTGAGCTTCTACCTGATGAGGCTAGTTTCTTGGAACCTCCATTGCTTTAGAAATGATTGATACTGATATTCTATTTATTTTCAAAATTACTTCTAAAACATATAGAGTTTCTGCTATTAATTCTTAGCATACCTAAGGTTCCTTCAGGTAGTCGAGCATAGTTTTTCGTGTGCTCTTGAGAGATCATTCTTGTATCACGGTCGTATGTATGTCTCAGCTTGGCACATCTGCTTCCACTCTAACATCTTCTCCAAGCAAATGAAGGTTAGGAATGTTTTGAATGCTGAATTTCTGTGTTTGTTGGCATTTACTTGCATTAAATCAAATATATTTTTAATTAGATTTATTGTTTCATATTACGTTTATTTCCTTTTTTCTTCACAGGTGATAATACCACTAGAAGACATTGATGAAGTATTTTCTATCTCCTTTCTCTCTTCACACTAATTTTGCTATTCTCTTGTGATATTTCTTGTGCATATGTGACGGATCTTTTGATTTATGAAGGTACGAAGGACTCAACATGCATTTATCAATCCTGCTGTAACAATTATTCTTCGCATGGGTGCTGGTGGGCATGGTGTACCTCCGTTGGGAAGTCCTGATGGTCAGTACCTTTGTCTGCTTGACAGGACCTTGTCAAGAAAACACAAAAAATGACTTAAGGAACCACATATCTCATGCTTGTCAATTTTCAACTTTCCTTAATGATTAAGTACATGAAACGTTGATTTTCTTTCCTAAATTTCGATGGACCGAGATGCGTTAATATCCTTCCGCACTTTTTCATTCCATTTCCAGGTAGAGTCAGATATAAATTTGCATCATTTTGGAATAGGAACCATACAGTTAGAGCTTTACAGCGTGCAGTGAAGAACTTCCGTGAAACGCTGGAAGCTGAGAAGAAGGTATGTTTCTTAAGTTTGTCTTCCCGTTCGAGGATATGTTCTGACAAGCTTAGAATGAAACATGGTACTGACCACTATTTTGGTAATTAATGTTGTTACTGTCATATTGTATCGATGAAACTTAACATTGGGAGTAGTTTATATGTAACGTTACGATTCGTACTTTCAGCTTCTGAGAAGATTTTACTTTTTCTTTTGGTTTAAGGCTCATGACCCTCGCTAAGCAGGTTACTCAAGTAATTCATGTAAATAAGTCTTATTCATATGAATATGACTGTTGTTAAATTCTCGTAAAGTCTAGTAGTAAGGGAAGTTAATTGTTGGGACGTGGAAGTTAATGGAACGATACAATTGTTGGTTTATCTTATTTCAGGAGAAGGCTGAGTCAGCACTACGCGCACATAGTAGCTCGGTGAGAGTTAGTGAAAGTACGGAGAAAATCGCCGCGGATAATTTGCCGAAAAATAAAAATACTCAGGCTTTCATTAAAGAGGAGGTCCTTACTAGCATACACAACGTAAGCATCACTTTTTTTTCCCTTTAGACCTAGAAAACCATTATCTTACAATGAGCTCAATCTTTTATTGCATTTCTTCTTCAGGGTGTTTTCCCATGCACTCCCGAGCAGTTCTTTACTATTTTGTTGAGTGATGGATCAAATTACACAAGTGCTTTTGTTGCAAGACGAAAAGATACAAATCTAGTTGTAAGTTAAAATAAACTCACTCTTTTCTTTTGGAACTTGTAACTTTCAAAGCCAAAGTAATTGTGTTTCCTTTTGTTCTACTACTTATAAGTCATCAATCCGGCATTCTTAATGAAAGCTGATAGGTCATGTTTCTTTCCTTGTCTAAACTGGAACTTAATCATCAATCCTGACTCTTCTTCCTCCTGCTGCTGTTGAACTTCTTAATCATCAAGTGCGTTGTTGAGCGATCCTAACAATTGGTATCAGAGCTATATATGGTAGAGATATATTTGGTAGATTATATCTCATAGGTTTAAATCTTTGAAAGTTATATTTAGTAAATTGAAACCATATATATACCCCATTAGGCAGTGCTCTCAAAATGTACGTTCTTCATTCTCTATATTTTCTCTTGTTGTACATACCTAAAGTCATCAATAAAACCTCTAGTCAATATTCCTCCTTGAATTTTCTCTCTCCTATTCTTTGTGTTCATCTTGATCGAGTGTGTGCGTTGTTGAGCTATCCTAACAACTAGACATATTGATACAAAGATTTCGTTGTTTTACAATGTCTAATTCCTTACATTTACCTTTGCTATATTCAGATGGGACAATGGCATGCCGCAGATGAATATGAAGGTCAAGTTAGAGAGCTTACATATAGATCCCTGTGTCATAGCCCCATGTGTCCACCAGACACAGCGATGACAGAGTATCAACATGCAGTTTTATCTGAAGATAAGACTAAGCTGGTATGCTAGGCTACTTATTTTCTTTCTCAATATTATTATTTAGCCTAAAGTTCTTTTTGGTGTTAAGCACGGTTATTTTGGTCTTTGACAAAAAATTGAAGGGTAACATATAGTTGAAGGGTAGCATTGTCTTTTAGGAATAACGACTCTCCACAGTGGTATGATATTGTCCACTTTGAGCATAAGCTTTCATGATTTTGCTTTGGGCTTCTCCAAAAGACCTCATACCAATGGAGATGTATTCCTTACCTATAAACCAATGATTATTCCCTAAATTAACCAACATGGGATTCCCTCCCAACATTCCTCAACAATCCTCCCCTCGAACAAAGTATACCATAGAGCCTCCCTTGAGATCTATGTAGCCTTCGAACAGCCTCCCCTTAATCGAGGCTCGACTCCTTCCTCTGGAGCCCTCAAACAAAATACAACCTTTGTTTGACACATGAGTCTGACTACACCTTCGAGGCTAGCAATTTCTTTGTTCGACACTTAAGGATTCTATTGACATGACTAAATTAAGGGCGTGATTCCTAACATTGTCATTACGTTTTAGTTGACATATATTACAATTCTCCTAAATGAGATTGTTACAAATATGACAACGCTCGTGAGTGTAACTTATATGTCATGTAAAACAGGAAAGATTCTCCTAAATGAGATTGTTACAAATATGACAACGCTCGTGAGTGTAACTTATATGTCATGTAAAACAGGAAAGAAGCATATGCCACTAATTGGCTTTACTTGATATGTTTTATCTCCTTTCTTCTAGGTGTTTGAGATGGTGCAAAACGCGCATGATGTGCCGTTTGGGGCGTACTTTGAGGTGATAAAGTTCTCCATCATATCTTCTTTATGGTGTTTCTTGATATCTTCGTTGCTTTTATGTATAGAAGTCCCCATTAGTTTTTAATGATGAGTGATTATGCTGCTTACGCATTTGCTCGTTTTTTTCCAACTAGATGTTTAAGCCATTAGCATATGGTTTATAAGTGACTGTTACGGTCCCGATAACACGAAACAAGAATAAAACTAATGCACTCAAGTGTTCACCTCGAAATGGTTACAGCAGCAAAATATATAGGCTGGTTAATAAGCCTACTGAAACTAACCGAATAACTGGAGCTTTTTACTACATGGCCCAATTTGCTTCATTTTTTCCATTGAAGGCATAGTTATTTGTTAACTTAGTTGGACTCTTGTACAATGTTAGCAATTGGCCACTGTTAATTGTATCTACTGCTTCAGCTCCATTGTAGGTGGTCGTTGGAGACAAATGCTGAGAACTCTTCTTCCATTGAGATTAAAGCAGGTATGTTTACCATTCCTTGTACACATTTAGTGATTGTCCTTTTGTCCTTCACCCATCTCTTTGTATACGTACGAGCTTCAACGCAGTCGTGATACTTGCCCCTCCTAACCTATCCTAGGGGAAAACGAAAAGACTGGAAAGAATGGATAAGAGATGAAAATCCCCCTACCGATCATGAGGAAAAAAAAGAATAAATAAAGAAAAGTCTCATCCCTATCATGTGCAATTTTCTATGTCTTGACAAATCTTACAAATGAGACTTTGTTTGATGGGACAACAGGTGTGCATTTTAAGAAATGGTGTCTGATGCAATCGAAAATAAAGGCTGGCGCAATGCTTGAGGTTTGCATTTTCTCGTTTCGTTACGGTTTCAACTGCCCTTCCTTCGTCGTTTTTTCTAGCTCTTGTTTCGTTCAGGCTTCGATGATTACACTTCCTAATACTTCATATTCACTTAGTTTCAGATTAGTTTTGTTCTAAGTGGTAAGTTGATAACTTGTTACAGTACAAGCGAGCGGTGGAGCTGAGGTTAGAGGTCGCCCTCGAATATACGAAGTCAAATGCTCCTGGCAGCGAAAATGACAAAATTGCACCTCCTCCACCACCAGCTCAGAGCACTTGATTTCCTCTCCCAAAGTCAGATTGGGTTCCATATTACACTGGAACAATGGTATTCCCTCACTTCATTCAGAGCTTACTTATATAGTGTACAAATGAGTTTCATCCTTAGAATAAGTGCTTCGTTTAATATATTGAGTTTTCAACTTAGGAGACTGGTGCTGTGTTTTTGCAACTCCTCATACTCATTACCATTGCCATACCATATCAATATATACCAAAAAGTGATCTCCATATGGTCCTCTTGTTTCTTCAAGAAAGTACAGAATTTTACCCTTTGTTTTTACAGGTAAGTTGAGTGTTCCACCAGCACATTTACTTTGTAAAGTGATTAATTTTTGTTATATACGAGCTACTTTACACACGCATCTTGTCGATTCCTACGATCAATTGTCTTTGTGGAATACTTGTATGATTTTAATATCCTAAACAAGCAGGGATGGAGTGTTGTTTACTCTTCTCGTAAATAACTGTCTACTTTCGAACTTATTTTTGTGGGATCGAGAGGATTCGAACATTTAACTTGATTCTATCTGACCAAGTCATGTCCATGTCCAAAAAGGGAGATTGCTTTACTCGACGACACGAAATTCATTAATTTCAAATGTAAAATGAACAGCGTTTTGCACTCATATCACAGTTGATTTTAAATGTCTTTATCCTAGACTTTGAATTCTTTCGTCCAATATGAATTTAAAATATATATTAGAACATGATTAACCGACAAAAATAATAAAACATCATTAATGTAATCCAATTGCCAAAATCTTGTCGAGACAGGAAAGGGAAAAAGAAAAGTTCACCAATTCAACTAATTGATTAAAATAATAATTCCCCATTTTTTTTAATTTTTATTGAGAGGTTTATGTTTGTTTATGGTTCAAATATTCAAATTTATGTCTTTTTCAATTGTTATTCAATCATTTCAACTGTTCCTCCTTCATAAATCAATTTAATATTTTGAATTTCACATCTCTATTATTATTATTATTATTAAAAAATATCATAATTCAAACGATGAGAAAGAGATTCGAGCCTACGAGCCATTAAAAAATATTAATAATTTGATCGGTCGAATAATATTCAAATTGGCATAATAATTAATAATTGTGACATCATAATTTGTAATATATGGTTTACATAAAAAAAAAACTTTTTAGTTTGATGGATCACGAGATAAATAGTTTGTGTGTTCGAATTTTAAAAAAAAGGCAAAGATTAAGTAAAGTGAACGATAAAGAAAATGGCAATCGAAAAAGTTTGGGTTTTTTTTTTTTTTTCCGTATAAAAAGTGGAGATTTTGACAAAAGAAAGCGCATTTATCTTTCAAAATTAGGGTTTTGAAAGCCGTGAAGAGAGATGTTGACCCTTTCAAACTTTGACAATCATTACCTAAACACGACCTTTCTTCCACTTACTCGCTCTAAGTCCATTTCGAGAAAAGTGTATTGGACATATAAACGAGAGTCTCAGTCACGTTTGAGAGAAAGTATTTTAAAGAACGTAAGCGAGGAAATGCATTGAAAATAATTTGTAAGAAAGCAATATTATATGCTAAAAGCAAAACAAACAACCACAGCTTTGATAGCATATAATTCGGGTACGAAGAACTAACAACTAGTCACATTCATCTATAGTATATTTTAGGTCATTTTAGCCATGTCGGGTGTAGACATGGTTTTGGTGAACGTTCGATATAATTTTTTATTTTTTTTTGTGAAATCTCACATCGGCTGAAGAGGGAAACGAAACATTTATTATAATACAAAGGTATGGAAACCTTTCTCCAATATGTTTTTAAAATGCGAGACTGACGACAATACATAACGAGTTAAAATTGACCATATGTACAAGCGGTGGAGTTCGTATGTTATGAAATTACGAAGAAAAAAACAGAATTTTTTTTTAAAATTTTTTAATTTAAATGAATATAATTATTAATTTATAAAATTAAAAAATAGGTGTAGGGCAGGTGGGAGTGTAGGAGGGAGGGGGGTGTCCTTAGAAATGTACTGAACCAGGTACTTGCAGTAGTAGTTGGATTGAGACCAAAACCGCGTCGGGGGGGGGGGGGGGGGGGGGGGGNTGGGGGTGGGTCCCACGTGGCTACCGTGTGGACTTTTGGGGAGGAGAGAGATTGTTCCACGTCGGTCCTACTCACACGTGTCATCATCATCCTTTTATTTCATCACCCAAAGTCTGCGTACGATTCACGGACCCACATGTGGGACCCACTCCCGTTAACCCTTTCCCGCCCTCCGAACCGCCGAACCACTTAGCCTCGCATCGTAGTATTTTCGTATTATAAATTCATAATCATTCTCTAAATTAATTGACTTAAATTTTTATGATTTAATTAATTATTTATTATTTAAAAAAATTATAATTGGATCAAATCCTCTAAAATATTTATAAATTAATTAGACATAAAAATTAACAAAAAAAGAAAATTTTATTATTACTCTCTTTTTCTTCTTCTGTTCTATTTTCTCGGGTTGATTAGATAAAACGTCAAATCACTTAACAGTCTCTCTCATTTGTCAAACAAAACAGAATAAAGTCAACAATTTCTCTCTCTTCACTATATATATATATATATTTATTTATTTCTTTTTGTTGGGTTAAAAAATATATATATATTTTTTTTTTAATTTTATAATGATAACAATTCTTCGTTTCTATGATTAAATAAAATCAAATTATTACGCAATACAAATTTGCAAATTATTTATAATATCTATTTAATAAAATAGTTGTAAATGAATTATCCTATATTTTAAATCACGAGAGGCGCGAATGAGACTATGTTTACATAGAATAATCATACTCGAGTGTTTAACGTAATTTTGATTTTATTTAATAAATCTATTATTTTCGAGATATGAACAAATGAGGAGTTAGAAACATAAATGTTATGAAATAAAATTCAGTTATACCCCACATTATGGGAACTCGAACGACAAGGTAGTTCGAGAGAGACAATATATTATGATTGTCTCGTAAGTATGTTCGACACTTTATTGTTTTTATAAATATCAAATATTTAATTTATTTTTATTAAATACAATATTTTTATATTCAACAATTTTATGTAATATAAATGAACAATAACTTATAAAATTTTAAGACATAAAACATTAGTCTTATTTATTAAAAAATTGGACGTGACAAGAATTTTATTTTATTTATTTATAATAAAAATAAAATATGAATAGAGTATTTATTTATTAAATTTGAAATAAAATTTATAATTAAAATATTAAAAAAAAATTTGCGAGAATTTTTAGAGAATAAATAATTGAAATTATGGATTTAAATGAAATTATAAGAAATAAATGTATATTTTAAACTTAATAAATTAGAGTTAATGAGATTTAATGGAATTTACTTTTTAATATAAAATGAATAGAAAAAAGAAAAGAATTTCACCTTGGGTAAATTTTGATTTCTTTTGCCTTTTACTTCCACCGGCTGGATATTAGCTGTCAGTTACTAAAAATATTATAAAAAAGTAATATATTCAATTTTCAAAATATATTTATTTTTTTTTTCTTTCCTTTATTTAAACACTTTCAGAAAGCCTTCACTCCCCTCCTCCATTTCCCACTAGACTTTCGAACTCCTTTCTTTCTTCCCTCTCTGATAGCAACTCATCCATGGTGGATTTCTTCATCGCTGATTGCTCGATTTCAGCCAGTTTTTGCACTGTTATCGTCTTCTCAATCTTCGGGTTCCGTTCGTACAGAGATTAAATTGTTCCAACACGCGATTACCTCTTCACTCTCCGGAGATTAACGAGAAAAAACGCGCCTCTGTTCTTCGATTGGATTCTGCGCTGTGGAGCTCTCTCTTGTTGATCGAACATCTTCCGTAGTTCATTCCGTCTCCGGTGGACGGATTATTGGGATTTTTGGTTAATACTTCGTCGGGATGATTGCGAGCTCTCTTTGCAATGCTTCCGCTAAGTTCCCGGTGTGTGTTTCGTTGATTTCTCATTCTTTTTACTGTTATTGTTCTTCCTTTTTTTTCCGGCTGCTTCTTGAACTGTGATGGATTACTGTGTTTTGTCATCTCGTTCATGAGTAGTCAATACTTACACCAACTTTTGTTTTTATCTTCTTTTTATCGGTTTCCATGCTAAACTGTGTAAGATTGTACTATTGATTAGTGGATTTTTGTTAATTGTGTTATTAGTTACAGTGTTTATCTTAATCTGGTTATGGTATTTGGTTTTCTGCCTTTGATTGGTGTGTTCAAGATATTAAAAGGGGTAGGATAATTCTGTACGCAAATTACATATTCTCTTAGTTTAATCCCTGCGCGGTGTGGATTTGTTTATCTGTATTTGTTTTAAAATAGAAAAAAAAAAAATTGTTCATCTGGGCCCACCCTGTCTCATTTATAACATCTGTTTGGTTTAAAATACTCATTCTGGATTCCCATTACCCAACCCATTACTTCTACCTTTCTCAAAAAGTAAAAAACTTACAGGTGTTCTCCTGTTTCTTATTCCAGTGTCTCGTAGTTGCAACTTTGTGTGTGTGTGTTCATCTCCTGAGTTGCCTTTTGCGATGTTAGGTTCACTGTATTACCCTTTCTACTGACCGAAACAGCCAAATTTTGATATAAAGACACAGCTCTTAACTGTTTTTTGGTCAAGATGGTCAGTGTGAGAAGGAACATCCAGATCGTTTTAATTTGGGCATGAATTGATGAGAGATGTTTGTATTTGTTTATTTTGTGCATGTATATTGCTATCATCGTTATTAACCTATTAATCTCAATATAGTAGCCCTCTGACCCTACTCTTTTCATATTTTTATTCTTAATTGTGCTGATTGTTTTCGGTAATATATATTGGTGTTCGTCATTGGACTATGGAACTTCTGTCTACTTGTATTCCTTTTGTCCTCTAGTAGTTTGTATTATTATATAGTGGTTGTTAATATAGTAGATCAAATAGATCAATATTATATTATTAATAATTTAATCATCTAATGTGGTATGCTTATCTGCATGCTATCTGAAGTTCTGTACCAAAGTAATGATGTTTTGTCTGATCTATGAGGATGCTATTATTTCAAGGCATTTAATTAAAGATTATGAAGTTCGTGGGGTCGTTATTTCTTGGTCGTAGAATTCATTTGGTTTTAAAAGTCAAACAATTTGTGTTCATGTGTATTCACATGAACACAGGCATTTAAAAATATGCCTGTCTTGAACCCGTGGGAGATCTGTATACTTTCAGATTTTCTTAGTTGACTTTCGTTGTTGTATGAGTTTTTTTTATCGATCGAATTTCTTATTACTATATCTTTGCGAGTTCTTCCTCTAAATAAAGTTACTCTATTACATGAAATATAGGATTTTGACGCTTGCATTGGATGTTTGTTGCCTATCTGCTGTGCATCTTGATTGATTGAATTTGATCTCTGTCCAGGCAGAAGTGGTGGAGGTAGAAACAATGATGGAACAGAAAAGGAACCTATGCTCTGTTGATGAGAGCAGCCTCACTTCTCTTACATCCAAGCGTCGCAAGGCAGATTTTTCTATCTCCTCTAAGGTTTCTGTTATTGGTCCAACTTCACATTGCAGCATATTGAAGATTAAGATCTCTATCATATTAATAACTAATCATGCTTAGTAATATATAAAGTTTAAGTTTTGGGTCGTCCATTAGACAAGATTTGGTGGCCTTCTTATCTCATTTTGGGTGGTCCAATTGTATTTCTTTACTTTCCACTTGATTAATCCTCATTTCGTCCTGTTTTGTTCTTTACCAAGTACTAATATTCTCTTTCTATAGGAAAAGAAAGACAAACTGGGCGAACGAATTATGGCCTTGCAACAACTTGTTTCACCATTCGGAAAGGTCTGTTTGGAACAAATCAAATAACCATAAAAATTGACCTTTTATATTGAAACTTCAGGGTTCATATGACCTGGGCCAAATTTGATTTTGGCTCTTGAATTCCATAACCTATGTTTTGCGATTTTGCTATTAGTATTAAAATCATTGCCCTGTTTGAATTCAAGTTATAAAATTCCACTGCAGACAGATACGGCATCTGTTCTTCTTGAGGCCATGGAATATATTCAATTCCTTCACGAGCAAGTCAAGGTATGCTCTTCCCTAAAGATTGTGGTTCCTTTTGAATTCTGATTTCGGTACCGAATACGAGTGGCTATCATGCCATGCATATAGCTTTTCTGTGACCTGTATTATACTTCTTTCCCCCATGAATCCTTCTAATTGGTGGTTCAGGGAATATATTTCCTTTTCACATCCATATTTTTCCTGACCTTTAGTGCTCTGAGCATCAATTAGTGGTTATAAATTCATTTGATATTTATGGTGTAATTTGATTCCAGAATGGGCTATATCTCTCTCTCACTGATTTTGTTTTGGATTATTCTTCTATCCCTCTTTTAGTTTCTAGGTATTTAGTCATTGTGTTCCTTTCTTCCGTCATTTCCTCTCTCTCATCAGCGATGGAACATAATCTACAGGATCGAATTAGTTTTGGTTCTCTCGTCTTATAGCCTATGGTTGAGAACATAAGAGGATTCGTTGTATATTCCCTTATATTATTTTGGTGTGCTTTCAGGTATTGAGTGCTCCATATCTCCAAAGCACACCCACTGTTCAGTTGCAGGTGAGCCTATGCTGGACCTTTTGTTTCATGATCTGACAAAAGGCTTTCCATAAAAACACTCGTCTGAGACGGGGAAAAAAAAAAAAAAAAGACTAATGTTAACAAAGTGTGTTCCTTTAAACCTCGATATTTGTCTTGCAACTAGAAAATTTTAATCTTCAAACTTCTGGGGAGGATGAAATTTAGTGACTTTGAACGTTTTTACTGCTTCATCTATTTAATTCAATGCAAAACCTGTCTGAATATTATTGCAACGTTTATACTCGTTTTTGTTAGGAGATGGAGTTGCCATACAACCACGGGCTGAGGAACAAAGGTTTATGTCTTGTACCCATCTCTTGTACTGCAGGAGTTGCACGTAGCAACGGTGCAGATATTTGGGCTCCTGTGAAGACAACCTCCCCCAAATTTGAGAAGACCATCTCACCATTCAATTGACCACAAACCAATGCTCCGCATCCAAATGAATCTGGAGTTGCTACATACGGTTGGTAAAAAAGGTAACTACTTATCTTCATATCTAATTTATAACAATTTTCCCTCTGAAGTAGCTGAATTGTATCAAATAATTTAGCTGCTGCTTGGAAACTGTAATGAATTTGTTACGAACCAATAGCCGAATCTTCGGATTCCAAGCTCTGAATCGCCACACCATTCTAGTTATCACTGGTGAGGGGCATAGTTTATATCGCAGAAGTGTATTTGGTTGTATTAAATGGTGGAAATATGTATATTGTAAACGAGTTGTCTGATGATCCTAAATCAGAAATTCATGGTAGAGTAGCAATCTGTTACCTGCCTAGAACTAGATAGGCACCAATCATTGAAAGCCCGCTACCATGCTCACAAATTCTTGGTACTTCAGGAAAATGTTCTTCTTCACCTTGTGATGAATGTCTTGAATTTGTGAAAGTTGGAAGTCCTTGGGAACATATTCAAGGAGTCTCATGCCAATGACTTGAATTTGTGCGTTAAGGGAAGATTTGTTCTGATAATACTTTGATCAAAGGTTTAATGATATGTAACTCAAAATTTTGTGGATTGTGGAAAATTATGAATTTAATTGGTGGGTTTGATGAATTTGCTTAACAAGTCAAATTGTAAGGACTAATTAATTAAACATAGCATTAAATTTAGGTTGAAATGCACCTAACTTCGAACAATCATCCTTCTTCTTGCATCCACGAATTTCATTTACTTTCAATAATCTTCAATTCCGACTCTGATTCCGATGGCCAGCTTTGGAGATTTTGGGTAATTTTTCTTTTTGGGTTTTCTAGTTTCTTCTACACGTCATTTCTTCTCTTACACAATTTCGTCATCGTAAACTTTCTGCCAGTTCTTGGCAATCTGGAATGGCCCCCCATGCCATCCACATCCAGCCCACTGCCAACAAGCTCCAAGAGCTTTGCTTGCACGACTACACAATTCGATTCAGCTCCGATGAACCTATTGCCTGTCAGATGGCTACTTGTGAGATATAGTTTTTTTTTATGCAAAAGGAGTTATCTATCTATCGGCTAAGAGTTCCAGGAGTGGCTGCAATTGAACTCTCAAGGACTCCTGGAACCCACATTGCAGCCTTCAACAAGCCACATGCAATTATACCTTTTACAGATGTTTTCGAAACTCATTCATTCTCGATGACATGCTAAAATAAAAGTACTTCGACACAAGTTTTCTCTTCTAGAGGGACAATGACAGGACATTCAATCGATCGGGGAGGAAAAGAAGGGGCGCCCAATCAGCCTGGGAGGAGAGTCTCGTTTGTGCCAAAGGCGAGAATGAGTTCATCTTTTGTTGCTGAAAAGAATAATCAAAGAAAAATGCAAAATTGGGGTTTCTTAATTCTTCTAGTGTTTCATTTATCTTAGAATTTTTCACTGCAGAGAAGTTTTACATGGGGGTTTCTCTCATTTTGTTTGTGGGGGTTTTTTTAAGCTACTTGGAAGAGCATGCAACTGTAGGATGATAGGAAAGCAATTTTGAGGTTTTTGAGCTTTTTTTTCTTCTCATTTTCGATGGTTTTTTCCCGTTGTTGACAACCTAGAGTTGAGAAGGATTGTTGGGAGGGGGTCCCACGTTGGCTAATTAAAGGGATGATCATGTAGTCATTTGGCCGGCTATTAAAAGAAAAAGCTTGCATATGGTGTTTTTCTAGTTAGTAATAGAAGCAATCATCCCTACCGTCGTAAAATAAGAGTACCTGGCTCTGCCCATTCACAAAGACTCAATTCTACAGCCAAACATCTCATGCCAGCAAATGTAGTCACCATCATTGATACTCAAAGATATGTGTCTAACATTTGCTCAAAGTGTAGATAAAGCAGTCCCTGAAACTAAGAACACTATGCTATTAAAAGCAATCTATTTACCTAAGGTTAGTTGAGTCTAATTCTAGGCTAGGTGATTCCTCTTTATCAATGGCCGAACTTTAATCTCTCCATTGACATGAGACCCTTTGGGCAAACCAAAAGTAAAGTCATGAGAGTTTATGCTTAAAGTGGACAATATTATTGTGAAAGTTCGTGATTCCTAACAGGATCTTTTTTCTTTTATTGTTTGCTAGTTTTTTTTTCCTTCTTCTAGTAATTCTTTCCTTCACTTCTTTTCATCCAACTTCCCGTTTTCGCTCCATTTTGGTCGAACCTTTCATCGACATTTAAGACCGGAAAAAACCACATAACCAATCTAAAATGAAACAACTCTTGCATTCATTATTATAACATGGCAAAGAAAAGGACAATACCCCAACCAAGAATACCATACAAGGACTAGCTGCTGCATTTACTGATATGAACCAAGTTCATATCATTTACTCTTGGATCTCATTTAATTAACATCTCAACAACCTATAAATATGTTCACAAATAAATTCAGAATCCTGTTTTGCTTCATCAATTCAAGATAAGTTCGCAATTGTTGCATGTTTCATGGAAAGACTTTCTCCAGAGAGAGTATTCAGAGAATTGGAACAAAATAGCCTCAAAAGTTTACGTTGGACTACTACAAACTACAAACTCAAGCTACTCTAAAAAGAAGTTTTGTTTCAACAACGTCATATTAAGGAATCTCATAATCTTGATGGAAAAAGACAATCTCCAAAGAAAATCAGGCACTTTAGGAAGCATCCTCAAAATCTTACATCAGTTTTCCACGTACCTTGCACACTAGGATTTTTGGTCACATGTCTTGTCTTCAGTTTTATGACCTTTCGCCCCAGTGCATTCCTTAGCCTCGTTGCATGTAAATGTATTTCTTCCGCATCCAAATTCCTTACACATACCACCCGTTGATTATTGTTCTCTGTGAAGGCAATGAAATATGGGAAATTCCATGTTCAAACACTATTAAATTATAACTGCAAGAAGCTGAGAGAGGGAGAGAGAATTACTGTAGAAGGCCTTCAAGTGTGGATGCTGCCCACGAATGAGTTCACGAACTACTTTTAGCTGAGGGTTTTTCTTCTTAAAATCTGGCAATTGCGAGTCCATAAATGCCCTGAAAGTTCAATGATAAGATACAAATCATTCAGGACATGTGAAACAGTATTTGATTCACTGTAAAAGCTAGATAATAATTATAACAACAATAAAATAAAACTACAGAAGCATCGAGCTTATTCCTAGAAAACTAGGATGATCTGATATTCTAGGTTTAAGGTAGGTAAATGTAACGGCTCAAGCCCACCGCTAGCAAATATTGTTCTCTTTGGACTTTTACTTCAGGACTTCCCCTCAAGATTTTTAAATTGCGTCTACTAGGTTGATGTTTCCACACTATAAAGAATGTTTCGTTCCCCTCTCCAACCGACGTGGGATCTCACAATAATAAATAAAACTAATAAAGGAATTCAGCCTTAGGTAAAAGAAAAAATGGGTGGTGAAAGGAGTAAGGGTCTTATGCACTCTCCATGAACCCTAGTCCTAAAAAACCCACCTTTTCTTTGCACAGTCCATTTCAAAAAATCCAAGCAATTTCCTTAACTTTTTACCCAACTCAAACCAGTAAGCTAAAAGAAAGCAAGATGAGTATAAAATAATTATGCTTGAACATGGAAATATAAAGTATTTTGAGGTCAAAATTTAAACCTCCGTCAGTTAAGAACTGAAATCTGAGTAGTAATGAAATAATCAAGTAGATAATGGTTCAGCAATCCAACAAACCTGATACCCCTACTGCTTCCACCCCAATCACAATAGCTGACAATCAGCTTCTGAAGCTGCCATACACCTCGTAAAGCCATCTTTATATCTGCAAAAGGGATTAAAAAAATCAAGTCCCAAATAGCAATCAAAGAAATGAAAAAGAAATATACGAATACGAACTTAACTCACACAACCAAGAGCTCAAATCTAAACGAATAAATCAATAATCATCAAATGATTTACAGAATCCATGAATAAGGAAACATAAGGTTATCCAAAAAGAAAGATACTAGAAGCTTAAGAAGAAAAACGAATATCAAAATTTGACGATCTCTACTACCCTCCACCGAAAAGAGCAACAATGGAAGAATCAGCTCATGAGAATCTAAAAAGAAGCTGTAATATCCAAATTGTACATTGTACTGAAGCTCTCTAGCTTCAATAAGAACGAACGACATACCTGAGACGGAGGATCGGTGCGGCTACCAACGAAGAGACCCAAAGAGCGACAAAGAGCGGGAGAGCAAATGATGGAGGGAGGCTCGAGCGATTGAGGTTTGGTTCCTGTAGTTTTCTTTTTTTTAATTAAATTACAAATTTTATCGAAATAAAAATAAATTTTAAAAAAGGTTTTTTTTTTTTTTTTTTTTTTTAATTATTATGAATAATTTAATAAATTTATATGTTTAATAACCTTAATTCGAAAAGCTACCAAGTAAATTGCTGGCTGGAGTTGCAGGAAGTCCTCACGGCGGCCCAATTCTGCGAGAACTGAGAGAGAGAACCGAGGATTCACCGGCCGTATCTCTGAACTCTGAATCTTCTTCTCTTTTATGGTCGGCAGCTGCTGAACGAGAATCTGCTCTTTCAACTTCTTCTTCTTTCGCTATGGAGTTAGAATCATACTACGAAATTTCCCGCACCGCCGACTACATTCACACTCGGAACTTTACCAGAGTCGCATTGCAGGTATTACTACGAATCCACAAGTATTGCAGGTTTGAAATGATTTCAACTTTTTTATCTGCTCCTTATTAACCAACTACGGAGAGTTTCGGTCTTGTGTTCTTCGAAATATTGTGGTTTGAGTTTGATTCAAGTCGAGTTTTTGCTCCCGTTCGGATGCTGTGAATGTATAAATGTTATATGTGTCATGGATTTTCTCGTGTCTGGTTATTTTGATCTTCAAATGCTCATAACTCCATTTTTATATTATTATTTCCTACTTAATTGTTGATTTCTTTTATTTATGAAATTTTAGTTTCCTGATGAGCTCTTGAAGGATTCAACTAGAGTGGTCAGTGCTTTAAGGAAAAGACTCTGTGCGCTTAATGATACAAACCAAAGCGATGGCGAAAATAAGGTTAGGTTGTTCATAATGGCTGATACGACTTACGGTAGCTGTTGCGTTGATGAGGTTGGGGCAGCCCACGCTAATGCTGATTGTGTCATTCACTATGGACATACATGTCTGAGCCCGTGAGTACCGATCTACTATGGATATGTTATGCTTTCTTCGCAAGGTTTTTATTAACTTCTCACCTTGCAGTCCCCTTAGAAATCAGCATCCTAAGTTATTGACTTGTTTTTGCTAATTTGCGCAAGTGTTTGCGCTGTTGTTGATTTTGCACTTTAGAGTGAGAAACTAAATAACTAAAAAACTTGTTATCCTTGAGAAGTGGATTTTGGAGGTGTTTTCTGTCATATTAAATAATTCATAGGTGCATTTGAATTAATTCTTTGAACTATCAGTGTAATGTTTCAAATGTCTGAAATATCATTGACATGGTATAAAAATATTAGATATTCACTGCCATACTATAATCCTTGGAGGTTGTATTATGAAATAAAGTATTTTATATTATCAATCATCACATAAGAGGCATCTACATGGTTATGTTAATCTTTTGGATGATTGGTGTTCCCCGTTCCTCATGATTGAGCAAATAGGGTGGTGCTTATTTGTCTGATCATAAGTGCACCTTCAGTAAAAATGGAGAAGTGATTGGGTGCTGGTCGTGATTTTAAGCCATATGGTCTACTAAGGCGTTTGTATGCTTAGCTTTCCTTATGATAAGGAGTTGTGGATTACAGATTATTGCTTGCATTGTTTCTTATTTATTCCTCCGTGTTCGATGTTCTTGGTTGATTTCTTAGTTTAACTTTAATTTGAATATTAACATTTAGTTTCCTACTAAATGATTGGTAGATCAACAGATAGATAGTAAAGTTGTAGCCTACCGTGCGTGCTATTATTTGTATGATCCAATTTTTCAGACTGCATATAGCTTATGAGATCCATCACTTACAGTTATTGCTGGTTTACTATTAGCAGTGTTACAATACACTTTTGGTATCTTTCAGGACAACAACTCTTCCAGCATTTTTTGTTTTCGGAAAGGATCCAATTGATGTCTCCACTTGTGCCAAAACATTATCTCACTACAGTTCGTCCAATGGAAAGCCTGTTTTGGTGCGCATTTGTGTTCTTAAATCACTGTACTTATTTTTTATCTTTTTTCGGGATAACTATATGAAATCCATTAAGAAGAATGAGGGAACGATTTAAAAAAACCATACTATACAAAAACATAAGCTTTGGTTTCTTAGGCTTCCTTGTGGGTCTCAGTCACTAGGCATTTTTGGTCTTGTTCTTTTGGATTAGAGCCCCTTTTTGTAGTTAGTGTTCTACTCTAATTCTTTTGGGTTTTTTTTTTGTATATTTTTGTATTTTTTCATTTTTTTCAATGAAAGTTAGGTTTCTTACCAAAAAAAAAAAAAAAAAAAAAAAAAGAAACTAGCTTGAGAATCAAAGTAAAGGTTATAAAATGGGCTAAACTCCTCCACATCAATAAGAACACTCTCGTGTCTTTCTAACTAAAAATACCACAAAATAGCTAAGAACCTAACTTGCTGAAGAAATCTCCCTTTGTTGTGAAAAGAGGGTCGGGAGGGGCCGATGGAGACTACAATATCAAAAACTTCATCTTTTCGGAAACTCCTAATTTCAAAGAGGTTACAAACATGAAATCTAGTCCCATTAAAATGACATTTGGATGGCTGATGAGTCTTTGATTTGAATTTCATTGGAAAAGACACCATCAGTGTAATTTGAAACACCTTTTGTGTGCCTCAAAAAGAAAACCATGCCCTTTCTTTGCACTCCGCGCTTTAGCCCGAAAAGACTATTCTGTTAACTTTTTCTGTAACAATTAGGTTTGTTTTGGGTAATTCAAAGTTGCTTCCATGTGGTTCTTGGCTATAGGATTATCAATTAATGGCTTAATGCAAAGGGAAATAGAGTTTGAACTCTACATGCTTGCTTATTTGAGGTCTTCTTCTCGTTAGGACCATTCTTGTGACATCCGAGTAAAGGAGGGGTACATGAATGAACCAAGACCACATCTGAATGAGAGCGATCCTGAAGATAGGATGAGATAACTAAGAAATGCTTAAAGGAAATGAAAGTTATTACTTATACCAACAAGGCTAAAGTTATTACAGAAAAAAGATGAGCAAGAAAATTTACTATGTCAATCATTTGAATTTTGAAGAAGAAATATAGTGATTTTGAAAACGCCACTGTAAGAATTTACTAGATGGTCTATCTGCAAATTGTAGATAATTGAACCTGATATATATTCCATATTAGGTCCAGCACTGGCCTCAAACTTATGGAAATCAAACTACTAGATAGATCCTGTTCATCCACTGTTTGTGTGTGTATATTTCTGTCAGTAGATTTCTATATCAAATATCAGATGCACACATACAGGAATTTTTAAAATGTAGGAATCTCAGACATGAAAATATGTAGCTATTCACCCTTTCCCCCCAATAAATGTACTATTTTTTTTTTTTTCCGAGAAACAAAGCTATTTATTTCTTAATCAAATCATAATTCAGTCGGACTATTTACTTCGACTGAGATTGCATTTCTTTTTCTTTAGTGCTTTTTTTTTTTTTCTTTTTTTCTTTTCACTTTGAAGCTTATACTCTAAACTCTAATAACGCTGCACTGGAGTTTGACAGCTTATCTAACTCCTTGAACAGGTTCTTTTTGGGTTGGAATATGCGCATTCAATGGATGATATTAGACAAGCACTATTAGATTCATTTCAGACAAGCGGTCTGACGTCAGAATTGGAAGTACATTTTGCAGATGTTAAATGTTCAAGTTTGGATCCGTCCTCCCATAATGAAAATGTTGCCAGAGGTGGGGAACAAGTTACCAATGCTGAAAGTGAGAGTTCTGAGAACATTGCTGGAACCAGACATCACATTGGAAGCTTGTTTTGGGATTTACATAGAGAGCGAAGAATGGAGGACTGCTCAATTTTCTGGATTGGTTCTGAAAATTCAGCCTTCGCAAATGTGGTTCTGACATTCAATGGCTGTGAGATAGGTGCGTAAATTGTAATGTTCTACATTGAATTTATTTTATTAGCTACAACGTTAAATGTTCTTGTGTTTCCATTTCTTATGACAACATCTCAATTCGATTATCCATTTTGAGCAATTTCGATTGTTATAATAAGCTAACCCATAATTTTAAGCTCACATCTTGTCTTAACTTCATCGTTATTAATTTTAGTCAGATACGATGCAAAAGAAAGTTGCTTGGTTACTGATGTATCTCAGCAAAGAAGGATCCTCAAGCGCAGGTAATATTCGCCGTAAACTCATTCATTATCCACGTTTGTTCCCTTTAAACTGATTTTTGTCAATATATTTGTAAGATAGCATGCCTTCTTTTGTTGAGATTACATTCTCCAGTCATACAATGCGTTCGTTTTTTTTCTTTTTATTTTTGGGATAATGAAACTGGACACTGTCATCGTGTTTTGTTTTATTTACTTCATCTTATTATGTGACACTCAGATATTACTTGGTGGAGAAGGCAAAGGATGCTGGCATTGTTGGAATTTTGGTTGGTACTCTTGGTTTAGGTATGTATTGACAAAAACTGACGGAAATCATCTGCAAACAAAAACTGGACATGCTCATCTTCTTAATCTGTTTACAGCATATTGGATCTTTCTTTGTTGATACCCGAGGAGTATTGTTGTATCGTATTAATTTGTGAATTTTAAAAGGCGTTTTAATTTGGTGATGATTTATGTAGCTGGTTACCTCCATATCATTCATCAGATGAAAGAGCTGATCACTGGAGCAGGGAAGAAGGCTTATACTCTTGTTATGGGGAGGCCCAATCCTGCAAAACTTGCCAACTTCCCAGAGGTATTTTTGTCAGACTCATGCGACTTAATTTGCTTTACTGGTAGTCTGATTCCTTAGCATTTCTTTGCAGTGTGGTGTTTTCATATATGTTTCTTGTGCCCAAACTGCACTTATGGATAGCAAGGAGTATCTTGCTCCAGTCATTACTCCATTTGAAGCCACACTAGCTTTCACCAGGTATTTCTAATCTCTGTCTTCTTTCATCTTTAATTTCTCGAGATCATGTAACGTGAGCTGTCTTAGTTCTGTTAACTCCGTGCCAAAATCGATTCATGTCGTCATGAAGTCAAGTTGGAACCGTACTTCTTTTTATGATCTTATGGCAAGCTGTTCAATCATGCATAGAAATATTGTCAAGTTGTTGAAGAATTCGCCCCGGGCTACGTAAAGTAAAATGATGGCCACCCGCATTCTGAAATGGGTCACAATTACTATACCAATTGGTTTGAAAAACCTATGTCTTAGTTAGGAAATAGCCTTGCAGGGAAGTATCCTCGCTGACACTCCATTTAAAAACCACGACTCGAAAATCCTATTGTTGAATATGCCATTTCATTTTCCAATATGCTGGTGAATCTATGTGAACTTCTAAAATTGAACTGAGGGATGTCTATGATTATATCAATAGAACGATCAATTGGAGATACCATCATTTTCTTCAGATGGAGAATAAATAGTGAATATTTTAGATCTTTTCTTTAAATTTCATTGGGATCTTAATTGAAGGATGAATATTTGAATTGTTCAGAGGAAGTCAATGGACAGGCGCCTACATTATGGAATTTCAGGATTTGATTAATTTCCCAATACCTAACGAAGGAAACCGATCAGATGAAGCGAGATATTCATTCTTGCAAGGCAGATATGTGGAAGATTATGATTCCCAAGGTACTGACCCTTCACGTCCTTATGTTTTCATGCTGCAAGAGAATAGTTGTACAACGTTTCCTTTAAAATCTTCTCTCATTCTTACTTTCAAATTTGCTTTCAAAAATCTTTCTGCCAACATTTTCTAAAATTTTCTTTTTAAACGGGATCAGATGTTTGAGCATACGCGCCATAAGCCTTCCTCAGTTACAATGTCCATAACTTCACTGTATTAACTTCCAGCATGACAGTTTTGATTCTGAGATTGTTCTGAATCTGTTTTCTTAACAGAAAATGTTGAGGAAGAAAATGAAGCTTGCGCTCTAGTAAGTGCAACAGAGAAAGCTCTCCAGATACGCGATAACCGAAACTCGCTAATTGAAGGAACTGCAAGGTCTGGAGCGGAATTTTTTGCAGCTCGTTCCTTTCAAGGTTTAGATATTCAAAATGGTAGTTCCCAGCCGGAGCCATATCTAATCGGGAGGAGCGGCAGGGCATCCGGGTATCAAGACGAGAAAAATAGTCAAAATAGTTAAGAAGAGAAGGTTTGAAGATTGAAGCAAGTTTGTAAGGGTCAGTAGGAGAGATTCCAACAAGCTTGGGAAAAGAGGTTGGTTGTCAATCTTACAAAGAGATTTTGTTTGGAAGAGTTTCTATTTTTTGTTAGTGTTTCTGAAAGATTATGAGAAATGAATGTTACATTAATATTATTGTGCACAATGAAATTTCTATTTAGAAGGAAGAACATTCTTGTTTTTTTTTTTTTTTTTTTTTTTTTTTTTTTCTATTTCGGTTTAAAGTCTATTTTGATCCAAATAATATCATATTTATTCTATTTTAGTCTCAATTTAGGTTCGAATCTCATTTAACTCTTAAGTTTATTTCATTCTTGATCCTACAAAATACTTTCGGATAAGAATGTTGAACTTTTTCAACTAACAAGGTTTGAATAAGATTGGTCTTAGGGTCTCTTTAACTTTTATATCTAAACTCATTTCATTGAAGATGTTATCTCCGAGTCTTTTTTTTTTTTCAAGGGTTGGGTTATATAAAGTGGAAATAATCACAACATTATACTAAAATGATAATGGTACGTTATTATATTAACTAAGAAATAAAAAAATAAAAAAAACTTTATTTACTTCTACTTTTGTGTGATTGAAACAACATAAGTGTATGAGAAAACAAGAAAAGAAAAAACAATTCATTATTGATGATGAAGTTTGTTTTATATATAAGCTCTAGTGACCCGGGCCACTAGGACTCGGTCCAGAAGATAACATCCCAAGCCAACAAGAGACAGATTCCTTTGCTTTCTGATAAACCATCGAATATGGATCAACGTCATGAACATCGTAATTTGAAACTCTTGAGAGCAAACGTGCTGCATCAACCATACTAATTTGGCTCAAAACAAGGCCAAACACAACCGAAAGAACAAAAAGGGTGGCAACCTTTTGAAACATCAATGTAGGATGAATGTTGATTTGGGTTTGGGTAGGGATGTGTGATTTGATTTGCATTTATGTGATAAGATTTAGAGGGGTTTTTATAGTGAAAGAGAGGGGCTTTGATTTAGACCAAGGAATAGGAAACGTTGAAATTTTAAGAGTTTTGATACGAAATGGGATGGAGCATGGACTTCCATTAAAACCTAAACTTTGAATTGAATACTTACTAATTCCGGCCATCAAATTTGGAAATTGATCAACCTTTTTTAATTTCTTCCTTTTATTTTTTGCTTTTTTATTCCATTTTTAAAATGGGTTTTATAGTCCAATTAAAAAAATAATAATAATAATTCTTGATATCATTCTTTTATAATAAATTTTTTAGTTCAACCATATTTAGGGTGGAATTTTTAACTCTGAGTGAGATTATAATGTAACTAGTTGAATGGTAGATTTTTTTTTCAGTAAATTTTTAAATAGTGAGATATTAAAATAAAGAAATACATGATATTATAAGTTTAATTGAAAAAAATTAAAATGAATATCATTTGGAAAAGTTAAAATAATGGCTTACTTTTTGTGTTTGGTTGAAAAGAAAAATATATGTAGGAATGTTGAAAATAAGAGTGGAAAGTGGAAGAAAATGTAGTTCATATGGTCGTTTTATTTTTATGAACATGTTTTTTTTTCTTCTATAATTAAATTAATATTATTTGATTAAATAAAGTCAATCTCTTTGACTCCTCATTTGTTTTCCAACAAAGCATTTCTTTAATTATTTCATCTTTATATTTTTTTTTGAAAAAAAGTATGATGATGTCATATTTGAATGTTGAATTAGATAATAGAACAATGACATGATTTGTATGTGAACTTGTGTGAAAACGTCTTCTAAATTAATTGGAAATCAACCGCTCTCTATACTATATCTAATCAAGTATTTCATGAAAGAGCTAAAATTGAAGATAAATATTATTTTGTACGTGAGAAATTACAAAATTTGATGTTCGCAAGATATGTTAAGACTTGAGAACAATTAGGAGATATTTTCACGAACAAACTGGATATGATGATTTAAGATTTTGGAAAAAAAAAATGTTGTTGAAGTGAGGGTAATTAAATAAGAAGTTTAACCACATTCAAAAACTCATCCGAAAATGAAACACGTACAAGCCTGTCTCAGAAAAATGGATTTCCAAGAACTCTAAATTTATATTAAGCACATTTACTCCTTTTTGTTGTATTCTCCAAAAATGGGCTGAATGAGCTAGAAACCCCAAAAAAGACTTGTTTGCATCCACGAAAATTGAGGGTGCACATTCTATCAATTTCTTTTCCTTTTGGAGTGTGATTGATTCCGAGTTGAACTCAGAAACTATCTACCTTTGCATTCTGCCACTGATTTTTCTTTGAACAATTTTTTGCTAAGCGCATGAAGCATTGCTCTTGAATACTGCCGAGAAGCCATTTTCCAATCCATCCCTGTGGTTAACATTGCCTTGAACTCATTGTAACTGATTCGGCCATCCTATCAAGCAAGCAACACAATAATCCAATAAAATGAGTATCGAGTAAGTTTGAGATGAATTTTCGTATAAATCTTGTTACTCATTAGCAAAATGAAATAAAAAAAGAGTCATATTTAGAGATAGATACCTTATCTATGTCAGCATCAGAAATGATATCTTGGATCACCTTCTCATTGTCGTCCATCAAGGCTTCTTTGAGTTCATCATATTCAATGTATCCATTTTGGTCCTTGTCAAAGAATCTGAACGCTTGAGTCAGAAGCTCATCCGTGCTCATCTTTCTGAGGTGAATGGACATTGTTGCAAACTCCTCACAACTTAATGTTCCATTTCCATCCATATCCGCCTTGTTCACAGAAAAAGAAAGCTCGTTAGAGTGGTAGAATATTTTTGATATCAAACATTGGTTATATAATACATCATATTTTACTGACAGTTCACCGCTTTTCAAATATAAGAAAGGGTTAGAAGAAATGGTTCCATCTTAATTGAATTTCTCGAACCAAAAGATCCATGAATAAAGATACTCATTATTTAACAAATGGGATATTTATAGAGAAAATCTAAGTCATAACGCATGAAAATGACTTGTTCAAATGTTAACATACTCTGAAAATATCTTAGGCTTACAGAACAATTTTTGGACTTTTGAGGACATAGTTGCTTTCGATTTGGTTAGACTACGAAAAAAATCTAAGATATTTGGACAAGAAAAAGTCTAGAAAATTGTGTATGTGTGTGTGTGTGTGTTTTTTTGTTACTCTCCAACAATCTTTTGAGGTTTATATTGGGAAGAAACTTACAGCTTCCATCAACATCTGCACATCAGGGTCGGAAAGAGAATGTCCAATCATATGCAGACCATTCTTCAACTCCTCAAAAGTTAAATCTCCATTTTTATCTGTGTCCATCATATGGAACATTCGTCTGATCCCATCCATTTGCTCATCTGACAAGTGATCGGCCACAACCTGGATACAGTCAAGGATATTCATCAACTAACAAAGCTATTGAAGAGACAATTTAACTTAAATAATGTATGTTCGATACTTACTCTAAGTACTTTCTTCTTGAACTTATTCATCAAAGTGAATTGCTTAATCCCTATGCCGACATTTTCACCCAGGGGGATATTACGAGCCTGGTTTTTGTTTTGTATCCAAGGATGCTCTTCATGTAATAAAACAAGATGATCAGATAATTTGATTCATTATTTAAGCTATTAACTCTTTGTTTTTAAGTTCTGCATGAGTTCCATGTTTATGGAAAGAAACAGGAACACATTTATAGAAAGTAGATAACAAAACAAATAAACTTATAGGAGAAAATAGTGGTTAAACCCAAGCCACACCAGAAATATTTGGACATAATTTTAGTATTCGTTTGACAATATGTCTGTGCTATCACGTCCTGCATTTCATATACCTTCTACTGAAATTTCTTAAAACCTAGAGATACTTTGCTCGGGATTTGGGGAAAACAAAGCAAACAAAGATATTACTGAAATGAATTAGGAATAAGAGTCCATACCAAGAACTTCTTCAACAGTCATCCGACTGTAAGGATTTGGATCGAGCATCCCCATCACAAGTTCTTTTGCTTCCTGAGAAACCTTTGGCCAAGGGTCCCTCTCAAAATCTATATTACCCCGAACAATAGCATGAGCAATGCCTTCCTCAGATTCTGCACAAGTTATAATCCCCAATACAGCATTAGCATGCCTGAAATAATTTATTATCCAACTTTCAAAGATTTAGACAATAAACAACCTACAAGATGCCACTCAAGGAGAGACTCACCTGCCCAGAAAGGAGGAACTCCACAAAGCAAGATATAAAGAATCACCCCAGCGCTCCATACATCAATTTCCGGCCCATAGCTGCGTCTTAGGACCTCCGGTGCCATGTAATACGGACTTCCAACAATTTCACTGAATCTCTGATCTACCAAACGAGATCGAGGAAGTTGAGAAACAAGTTCTTCGTTAAATAAAGAGCATCAGGCCTTCAAGGTTAATAAAGATATGAGAAGAAACTTGGTTCCTGCAGTCAGAATTATGGCCAAGTTCTAGAGAAAACTGTAAGCATACCAGGTTCGAAAAATATGGAAAGACCAAAATCAATTGCCTTCAGTCGGGAGTTTTCACTTTCATCTGCGAACAAGAAATTCTCAGGTTTCAAGTCCCTGTGGATAACTCCATTTTCATGGCATACCTGAGACAGAAAAGGAAAATGCTCCAAGTAAATGATACCATCAATTCTTCGCGTATATGGTGTTCAAAAGAACATTGATCTTCAGTTACAACCACACGAAGAGCTACAATTACTCCATGAAATGGAGCTGTATAAAGCATGAAGAATAATATATACATTGCAAAATCCTATTTCCAAAGCCAGAGTTTCCCAACACCATTCCAGTAAATCCAATTAGGCCATCGTGTTGCTCTGCTACCAAATACAGAAGCTATTCTTAAATTAAATTGATAAATCGACGACAGACATGAGGCAGATATACGTTTTCACAAATGTAAATAGCACATAAACGTCACCATTTTAAAGAAATCAGCAACAATTGAATTTGAGTCTATTTCCCCAAAATATAATAATATTCGGAAATTTTCCGTAGAATCGAGGTAGAAGAATTTGGGAGAGAGTGAAGTTCATATACCTTGCAAATCTCGATAATGGTCTTGGTCACGTCCGCAGCCGCGCGCTCAGTGTAATGCCCTTTGGAGACGATCCTATCGAAGAGTTCACCGCCCTCGCAAAGCTCCATTACAAAATAAACCGCTTCGTTATCCTCAAAGGCCTCCTTAAAGGTAACAATATTGGGATGCTTGGGCAAACTTCGCATAATCGCGACCTCTCTCCGCACATCCTCGACATTGATCTCAGATCTCAACTTGCTCTTAGAAATGGTCTTACAGGCGAAAGTCTCGCCAGTCTCGATCTGAAAGCACTGGTGCGTGATCCCAAACTCCCCCCGCCCAAGCTCCTTCCCGAAGCGATATTTCTCAAAAATGTTGTCGCCGGTGGATTCATCGGAGAGAATGGAAGCCGCAAGTCGAACAGAGGACTTTCGAACAGATTCGATTACGGCATGATCGGGAAGAGGCCTGACGTCTCTGCTCCTCTTGGCGAAGGATCCGGCTCTGGACTGCACGGAAACGCAGCTTCCCATGGGAGGAGAAGAACTTTTAGTGGCCGGAAAAGCTCATGCACTTCCCATGGGAGGGAGGAAGGGAGGGAGGGAGATGGAAATGGAGGGGGGCTTATACGGAGAAATTTGGGAGCGGAAATCACAGAGGCAAGAGAGAGGAAGGAGGAGGCGGACAGCAAATTTCGTTAATGCCGATTCCTCGAGTTTGTTGAAGACCTCCCGCCATTTTCTTACGACTTCTTCAAAATTCCGTTAATCTTCTCCCCCTCTCTCTCCCATCACAATTTTTCTTTTTTTCTTTTTATTTTTTCTTTTCTCAAACTTTTTAATTATTTGATACATTAATATAAATATAAATATAAATTTTCCCTTCCACTAAAATTTTAAAAATTTAATTTTATATCTAACAAATATTTTTAGCTGTCTAGTCTCGAATTCAGAAGTAATCCTTGTAATAATCTAAACCGTTTTGTCCTATCGAATAACTTTAGAGCTGAATGCTTTTAAAGAATTTAGTCCAGGGTTATCGTTCTTCCTCCATTCAGTGTAACGTCCTAGATCCCCCGCTAGCCGATATTGTCTTCTTTGGGCTTTTCCTTTTCAGCTTCCGCTCAAGGCTTTAAAACGCTTCTACTAGGGGAAGGTTTCCACACCCTTATACAGGGTGATTTGTTCTCCTGCCCAAAGAGGACAATATTTGCTAGCGGTGGATCTGGAACGTTACAAATGGTATCAAAGCCAAACACCGGACGATGTGTTTGCCTTCTCGCTGTTCCCCGAAAGGGGGTAGACACAAGGCAGTGTGCCAGTAAGGACGCTGGCCCCAAAGAAGGGGGGGGGGGGGGGGNGGGGGGGGGGGGGGAGGGGATTTGGGGCGGTCCCACGTCGATTGGAGGAAGGAAAAAGTGCCAATGAGGACGCTGGGCCTCGAATGGGAGTGGATTGTGGTGTCCCACATTAGTTGGGGAGGAGAACAAACACCCTTTATAAGGGTATGGAAACTTTCTCGTAGTAGACGCATTTTAAAGCCTTGGGTGAAAGCTTGAAAATGAAAGCCCAAAGAGGACAATATCTGCTAACGGTGGATCTGAGTCATTACACTGAGATTGTTTCGTTCTCTTCTTTATTAGAGAGGGGCCCATTACGAACCTTACTACCTATAAAAAGTATCTATCTCTGCTCAACCCAAATAAGCACAATATCAATTTGTAGTAGAAGTTGGTCATTTTTTAAGATCTTCCATATTGAGTAATTGACTCCATTGTTAAGGTTGAGATATGCATCACGTATAATCATTACCTGTGCTAGCATGACTCGTGTTAAAATAAAAGCAAGTTGGTCATCGATCACGACCAGTTGAAAAGTTTGTATGAGAGCGATCGGCAATGGGCGAAACGAGATAGATGTGTTCGGCTGCAGGTGGTTTGCCCTAATTTTTCTGTAGGCAACAAAATATTTGGTTTCCTCATTAAAAGGGTTGACGTGACATTCACAATTTGACAGCCCACCACCCGCTGCCCTTTCTAAATTATACTAAAAAATTAACACCCTTTTTGTTCCTTGATTTACATGCATTATTTTTTCTTCCTCAATTTTCTTCTATTTTTTCCCATTATCCCTCAATTATTGGACTAATAATCACAACTACTATGTTATAAAAAAAAAAAAAAAAAAAAAAAGACTTTTTTCTAAAATTATTAAAAAAATATATTGGGAATGGAAATAATTTTTTTCAAACTTCAAAAAAAAATTTAAATAATAATTTATGATATCCGAGGTTGGTTGAGAAGGAGAAAAAAAAACACATGGTGTGGAAACCTTCTAGATGGGCGTTTTAAAGTCTTGAGGGGGAAGCCCAAAAGAGAAAGTCAAAGAGGACAATATCTACTAACAGTGGTACTGTGGCATTACAAATGGTGTTAGAGCGAGACACCGGACGATGTGTTAACCTTCTTGCTGTTCCCCGAAGGGGGATAAACATGAGACGGTGTGCCAGTAAGGACGCTGACCCCAAAGGAGATGGATTTGGTGGTGGTCACACGACGTTCAGAGAAAGGAACAAGTGTTAAGACTATTTTATTCCCAACTATTAATAATGGTATTTTTGAAAATTTATGAATTATTATTTTTAGACAAAAATATAAAATTTATGATTTTTTTTTTAATTTAAGGAATATAAAAATGAATAGTCGTATTATTTCTAAATATCTCAAAAAGAAAAAAAATGCTTGGGTGGAGGGGGGCATATTGGGTATCTTACAAAATTTAATTCAATATACTTAAAAATTAAATATCTTTTTGCAATCAAAAGGTGACCTTTTTGCCCCCTGGCCCACCACTAGCACACACAAAATCCGCCCAAAATGTACGAATTTAGCATTTTAATATAAGCCGGTGAGATTTTTATATATTTATATTATATATTTTAACAAGTTGGGCCCCACCACCTATGCCAACTCATCATATCCACGTTCCCGTTATTTTTTTTATTTCCCAATAATCATGATTTAAAGTACTAATCACTTGAGTTAGAAATAAAATAGTAATTATTTAAAATTAAATTAGGAGTTAAAGAGCACATTAAATGTAAAAATAAATAATTTTAAAATTTTTTATTAGTAATTTAATGAAAAGAAAAAGAAAATAGAAAGTGGGACCAAGCGGTAATTTTAAAGTTATAAAGGGCGTGTTTGTAATTTTACTAAAACTCAAATAATTTTGATTAAAATGAAAATTAATAATTTGTCATTGTCAATAAGATTTGTCAGAAGATATATTTCCATGGAAGCCTATGAAATGACGAGAAAGGGCCTGAGAGAAATGGGCAAGCTCATCATCCCCCACATTTTTCGATTGGGATCAGGATATTCTTCCGGTACCGCCCAAAGGGCCAATTGAGCTGAAGAAACGAATAAAAAACAAGCTTTAATTCCACTTCACTGTGTAGCTGCCGGTTGTTTTGGATTAGGGTTTTTCTTTTCTGGGATCTTCACCGGCGACGACGAATGGTCTGTTCTAAGTTCAGAACGGGGGAGAGTGTCCCCTGTGATTTCTGTAACCAGCAGGTTGCGATTCTGTACTGTAGAGCTGATTCTGCGAAGCTCTGTTTGTTCTGTGACAACCATGTTCACTCCGCTAATTTGCTCTCTCGGAAGCACGTTCGGTCTCAGATCTGTGATAACTGTAGGTGTGAGCCGGTTTCTATTCGGTGTTCGACGGATAATCTCGTGCTCTGTCAGGAGTGCGATTGGGATGCCCATGGGAGTTGTTCCGTCTCCGCAGCTCACGATCGAACTCCGATTGAAGGGTTCTCTGGCTGCCCTTCGGCGCTCGAGCTTGTTTCGTTATGGGGCTTCGATCTTGGTGATAAGAAGCTGGAGGAATCCGAGATTTTGGTGCAAAATTGGGGGTCTTCTCAGGATTTGGTTATGCAGATTGATTCTTGGGCTTGTAGGGCGAGTGCGACTGCTTTTAATGACCTCATTGTTCCGAATGAAAACCCCTTTCTCTTCGCGAATATCAACTGTACGGATGCTGCTTCGACGCTGAAGAAGCAGAGTCCGAGCTGTGGGAAGCACAAGCAAGTGATATACAAGCAGTTGGTTGAGCTACTTAAGAGGGATTTTCAAGGCGGTGATGATGGTGGTAACACTGCCGATGGTGATGCAGGTGGGGAAGATAATGGATTAGAGAATCTTGTTCCTGAAACAACGAATGGGGATTGTTATTGGCAAGGGGATTTGGAAGCTCGTCGAATTGAAAAAGGGGATGATGGGGTTTTTGCTGATGTTACTGCTGCTCCTCAGCCATCACTGCAGCAACAAACTTCTTTTACATCTCTGCTAACGATGCCGCCGCATATGGGCTTGAAAGATAGCGAGCGCATTGTTGATGACACTAGTGGATGGGATAGTAACCCAAATCGTCAAAGCATTCAAGTAATTTTTCAATTTGCTTTTGTCGCTTTTCTCTGTTCTGGCAACTGTTTCGTTTTTCAGCTTTTCTAGCATGCGCTTGTTTTGTAGTTTGATAGCTATAGCATAGCATTCTGTACGAAGGATGTTCTTCTTTGAGCTGTCCTTGACATACCCTCTAATTTTTTTCCTCCATTTCTTTGTCTGAAGCCTAAAGGAATGAATAAAGTTTTTTCCCAATTCCTAGGAATTGAGTTCGTACATTCTTAGGACGCTGCTTTGGCAGTCAACTGGTTTAACCTTTCAAAAGTAGTACAGTCTTTTTCTAAGGATATGAATGGCTATTAAGCTGAGATCTCACAGTGGTTGTAGAGGTGAACAAACTATTCTGGAAACCTTTCACCAGTAGACACATTTTAGAACATTGAGTAGAAGGCTAGGAGGGAAAGACCAAAGATGATATCAGAGTCAGGCATCGAACGGTGTGCCAGAGAGAACGTTGAGCCCCCAGGGGGGTGGATTGTGAGATCTCACATTGGTTGGAGAGGGAAACGAAGAATTCCTTATAAGAGTGCGGAAACCTCTCCCTAGTAGACGAGTTTTAAAACTTTGAAGGGAAAGCCTAAAGAGAACAATATTTACATGTGGTGTGGTGGACTTGAGGGGTGGACTTGAGGGATTACAATTAGATAGGCAAACTGTGTTCTTTCTTCTAGAGCCTCTATTTGATTTTTGCTGTAAATTGAATTGTTGCAATCATTCTCGGTTGCCAATGCTGGTTGTTCTCAATCGATTCCCCCTCCCTTTTTTCCTTCACACAAATTTTGGTGTATTATACCTGTTCTTTATCTGGGACTGTACTTGCTTGAAGTTAATTGAAATGATTCCTAGTGATCCTGCTTTCTTTTCGTTTGGAACCCGGTTTCTATACTCGTTCGTCGTAGCTATTGCTTTATGTCTCTGGCTTATCATTTGGGGAAAAACCGTAGCTATTGCTTTATGTCTTTGGCTTATCATTTCGTGAAGTTTTTCCTTATTATCTTCTGCTTGGCAGGTGCCTTGATATTATCAATGTCAAAACATGTAATGCCTGTCGTTGTTTCTGGTATCAACCCTTCGGTACCTTTCTTATTTTCCTTCTTTTCTATGCGTACTTTTTCCAGATTTGGGACTTTCATTTAGGACAATTACGGGGACACAAAGATTCGAACTCATTTGATGACGCCTACGGCACGAGCAACATCGGATTTACAATTAAAAATTTTGGTGATTTTTTGAAAGAAACATCCCCAACAAGCACGAAGTTGTTAGGAGAAACCTATCAGATCAATGGCTCTGGCATGCACGATGACTTGCCATCATTGAATGTAAGTCCTGCTCTGTATTTCACTTTTAGTGTGTTTCGAGTTACTCGTTGCCCTGAAGAAAATGTTGTTTCTTGATTACTGCGTCCATCTAAATGATTTTCTACTTAACCAGGAGGTTTGTTATATCCCATTCTTTCTCGTCTCTTAGAAGACTCACAATTATATTTCAGAGGTTTCATGAACAACGAGATCCATCTATGTGAAATTAAATATACTTGTCAAAGCGTGCAGAGTATGTGGAATCATCTAAACCAAACCATTTGTTGTAAATGCATTTGCTCTGGTTGTAGATGTATGATCGTATCCGATGTTTTGAGTTCTTGTCAGCTTGTTTGTCTAGTTTAGTAATCTTTGTTTGAGCGATGGTTGTGTACATGTAACTGTCCAAACCCACCGCTAGCAGATATTGTCCTCTTTAGGCTTTCCCCTTTTGGGCTTCCTTAAGGTTTTTATAACGTATCTGCTAAGGAGAGGTTTCCACACCCTTATAAAGAATGCTTCGTTCTCCTCCCCAACCGAACCGATGTGGGATCTCACAATCTACCCCCTTCGAGGCCCAGCATCCTCGCTGGCACTTGTTCCTTTCTCCAACCAATGTGGGATCCTCTGAAACACTCCTTCGAGGCCCAGCGTCCTTGCTGGCACATCGTCTTGTGTCCACCCTCCTTTGGGGCTTAACCTTCTCACTGGCACATCGCCTGATGTTTGAGGGAAAGTCCGAAAGGAAAAGTTCAAAGAAGACAATATTTGTTAACGATGAGCTTGAGTTGTTAGAAGATCCGTTCGGGAAATAGCTTGTATTTTATTTAATTTATAGGTTTTCCCAAAGCCCATGACAATCGGTCTAGACGTTGGCATGGATCAAATCTAACCCAGATACCCTCTGCCTACTTAATTGCTACATTTTCATGTGCTTCTTTCTTGTGTAGTCCTCTGCTCTTTTCCATTGGGAATTGACATATTTTCTCAAAATTGCAGAGTCATGTCAATAACTCAACGCTAAGCCATCGTGCAGCGACATGTGAGAGCAACAATCTGCCTAATGGTACTACCTGCAGCAAGCTGAAAGGCAGTTCAAAAAATGCGCAGCCAATCGAACAACAACCTATTATCGTAAGAGATGGTATATTGTCGACATCGACAACCAAGGCTGACTTGGAGCTTCTTGCACAGAATAGAGGCAACGCAATGCAGCGTTACAAGGAGAAACGGAAAACTCGAAGGTGCATACTTCATTCTCTCTTGTAAACTGTAGTTTTCTTTTGCATTTCTATCCCGGACCCTTGAGTGTAGCTTGGAACAGGTACGATAAATACATTCGTTATGAGTCAAGGAAGGCAAGAGCCGATACGAGAAAGCGAGTCAAGGGCCGGTTTGTGAAGGCTACCGGAGGCCATGCTTGTTGAAGATCAGCTCAACTCAGCTTCCATGGTTGAAAGTAGCTGTGTGTAAATACTTCGCCATAACCTTCCACTTATATTTGTACTAGGTGCAAACGCACGTGATTTCATCAGCTTTTCTTTTTTAGAAATAGTTAAAGAACTAATGTTATGCATTATATGAATAACGTCGATATCGTGGCGACTCTGATATCAGCCTAGCGCTCGGTACATCTATTATATCGAGTTGAAGAACCAATTCAAAATATAGAAAGTTGAGGGACTAAACTTGTAATTTAATTGTAAAAGTAGATATTTTTTTATCTTATGTTTCTAACTTTCTATACTCGGGTCAGGTTTGGCTTTGGCTTGCAGAGTAGTATAGTCTCGAGGCGTTTAACCTAGAGTTATTGAATCTATGTTTTCGAATTTTTAATAAAGACGTGTTTACGTAAATTTTATATAATTAAGCTCGTTTTAGGCTTAATTTCAACTTACCTCAATTGTTTACTCTACTTTTCAAATATAAAAAAAGTTGTTCATACTAATTGGTCCTACAAAGATTCCTTACGGGACTTGATAAATAGCAAATTAGCAAAGGGAAATTATGGCTTCTTTTAAGAAGTTTACCTAATGGACGAAATTTCCATTAAATTTGAAAATTCCAACATTATTTTTCCCTATTAAATCACAATTTTGTTTCTTAATTTCAAATTTATTATGACTAAAAAATTTATTAAAAAATAAAGTTTAACCGCAATACATAGTGGGTTAAAGCCTACAATATCTACTAGGGGTGGACTTGGGCGGATACAAATGGTAACAAAGTTAGAGCAATATGCCACTGAGGACGTTGGGTCTCTAAAGGGGTGGAACACAAATGGTATCAAAGTCAGAGCGATGTGCCACTGAGGACGTTAGGTCTCTAAAGGGGTGGATTGTGAGATTTCAAATCGGTTAGGAAGGGGAACAAAAGCACGATGGGACTGAGGGAATCTTAAACTTCTAAACTTAAAAAATATTAAATTGACCCGTAAACTTTCCATTATTTTATGTCTAATAAAACTCTAAAAGTTTCGATTTTTCACGTAGCATATTCATAAATTTAAATGAATGTGAGAACTAAATGAAGGGGCTGTCTCTTAAAAGTAGTTTCTTTGAACACTCTACTGGCTCTAAAAAGCACCATAAAACGAGCTATCTTCATCAATGGCGATGGGTACCATTTTAAGAGACTTAGAGGGAAAAAACATAGAAATTAAAGAGACGTATTTGAGCTTCCAAGAAGTAAGGGTCCCCCACTTCTTTATTCCCCATATTACAATTTTCTTTTCCTTTCCTTTCTTTTCCTTCATTTTCCAACTTTGTTTCCTTTCACCATACCAAAAATCTCTTGCTTCTTCATAGGGGTACGCAACCAAGTTCCCTTTCCCGTCCTCTTCGTCTCTCGACAAAATCCGCTCTACCCAACTCATAAAACATTCCAAAACGCTCGACCGTTTCGTACCGTTTGACCGTTTTGTACCGTTTGAGTCTACTATAGTAGATTACTCTTCATTACACCAAATTCATCATCTTTCCTTTTCTTTTCCCCTCGTGTCTTTATTCGATATCGACACAATTACATCAATAAAAGATTCGAGAAAACCGTTCTATGAATCTCCCACAATATAACCAACCGTTATATACCGTTTGAGTCTACTATAGTATGTGACGACCGTTACCGATTCATTAATCTAATCCCAAAATCTTTCGTTTTGTTTTCTTTCGACGTCTTCATTTCGATATCGTCACAATTACGTCAGTCAGTCAATAAAACAGTCGAATCGGGTCGAAAAAGAACAGGCGGAAGGGGGGGATCATATATTTCACTGTGGGGGAAATATGATTACACTGTATGTTTTTTTTTGTTTTTTCTGTTTTAATTATACTGTGTATGGGAAGGGGGAAGAACAGGGGATTGAGTAGAGGTTGCCCAGAAGCCTATAGAGCTTCATGGGAAAAGGACAGCAGCTACTTCAAGCTATACGCTTGTTTTTAAGTGTTCTTGTAAAAGCTGCTGGTTTCTTCATCGTCTTCTTCTTCATAATCATCATCGTCGTCATCATCATCAGAATTGCCCAGAGTAATATCAGTAACTCCACTTGATCCAGATGAAGAAGAAGAGGTAGGAGAGGGATTCAATTCAGTGTTGTTGGTTGCTCTCAGAAAGTTACGAAGCACAGGCCTGCTACCAACGTTGTTGTTCTCATCATTCTCCCTTGTTATGTCTCTTTTCTTGAAGAAAATTCGACATAACACCAGGTTGGGGTTCTGCAGCGACAAACCAGACAAACAGACAAGAATCAGCTCAGCTGAGCTCAATTGAACAGTCCAACATAAAAGAAGAGTTAAAAGAAGAAGTAGGAGATGCTCACGAAGGGGGGAAGTTGGGCATTCATGGCGGATGGAGGAAAATCAACCAGGCGATACTCATGCATAATCCAATCAGTCTTCATGCCATATGGAAACTTCCCAACGTAGAACACCAGGGATTTCTTCCACCCCACGAGCTGATCCTGCTTGGAAGAGACAACAGCACGGTCGTTTCCAACGGGCTTCCAGTACCCAGAGGCAGTGATTCTGATGAAGCTTCCCCCATTGGGGAATTTGGGGAATTTGGTGCTGAAAAAGTACCTCTCCCGCTGCCAATTTCCTGACCCAGAAAAAAACACAGAAACCCCATCAGTAAAAAATCAACCCCAAATGAAAAGAGCAGAAACAAAAGGAGATGGAATTAGGGGGAATGGTGGAAGTGAAATGGAACCTGGGAGGACCCATGGGTCGAATCGGCCGCCATCGATGTCGGAGATGACGGGGGCAGGAAGGGGGAGTGAGAAGGCTCTTCTCATGAGGTATTGGAGGAGGAGTTCCTCGTCGGTGGGGTGGAAGCGGAAGCCAGGGGGGAAGCGGAGGACGCCATTCTTGAGGTAGGCGATTCTGTTGGCGGCCATTGTTGGGAATTGAATTGGAGATTGGATGGGTGGAGTGAGTTGAATAGGAGCGGCGAGGGTGAGGTTTTATAGTGATGGCTTTGTAGGCGGAGGGGAGGAGTGGTGGGCTAATACGTTTTTAGCGTGAATTAGACTCAATCTCTCTCTCTCTCTCCCTCCCTCAATTTCATCCCCCTTCATGTTTAACACACAGCCCCTCAACGGAACTCAATGTGCTGGTTTTACGGTGGATTGTAATTTTAAACAATGCCTTTTCTTTTTCTTTTCCTTTTTTTTTTTTTTATTTTTTTTTTAAATATTTTTAAATACGGATGATTATCTACCTCTAATTAACACGAGTTTGGTAGAAAAATTCACGAGAGAGGTCACCTAATAAAGAATTGCTCCAAACAAAGCAGGTTCAATTTTAAAGCTCGAAAAAAAAAAATGTACCTAGACTATATTTGAACTCGAGTAGTTTTGAGGATAAGATGACTGAGAAAAAGTTTAGTTTGGCCGGGATAGTTTTTACTCTTAAAGCAGTGCAAGAGGAACATGTACTTGTTTTGTGGAGGATAGTTTTCACTCTAAGAAACCTCAGTGTAGTGGTTTTCTTGCAGGAGAATGTCGGAGAACGCCCAAGTCATTAGATTTCCGAATTTTGATATGAATCTTATACAACGATTTTATTGGTATAATTAATAACGTCAACTTCTGTTAAGTTTTTCTTAGTCATTGTATTTTTAAGATCGCTCTCATTAGATGGGGTCGGATTCAATACCCATTATTTATTTTTTTAAAAATAAATAAATAATACGAGTATATCCAAAAAAGGCAAAGTAAAAAGTTTTTTTCTATAGATGGAAGGTAATCTCCCCTCATATACGTCATCTAATAAAATAAAATAAAAATAATAAAAAGTGTAATATATATATTAATTATAATTTTTATTTATGATGTCATGCTAACATAATGAAAATTAATTTATTTGTCATTTCTAATTAAAATTTAACCGTCTTATAACGTTTCTTCTTAATTAAAAAACAACTTTATTTATGAAAAAGGGTTTCATAAAAGGAAATTGTTAGATAAAGTATTCGCTTTTCATTTTTTTTTCCCCTTAAAAAAATGAATTGCTGTCAATTTGGCGTGTGAAAATGGAGAAAAGGGTAATTTGGTAATTGACGGAGATAAGGACGGGTCGGGTAAGGGAGAAACCAAGTATCCAAGAGGGATTTTCAAATGGGAAAGTACGAAAGTACCCACGTCATTACTGCTACCTTTGTTTGAGTGTGGGAGACAAGGGAGATCGCTACAAGTGCCCTAACTATTAAAATAATGGATTTTTATTTCATATAATAAATTAATTTAGATTATATGATATTATCCAAATTTCATCCTGGATTGATTTTTAAAAAATTATTACCATTATTAATTTTTTTTTAATTATTTCAAAAAATACCTTTTCCGCTCGATGATTGGTTGAAAACGAGCATAAATGGTTTGAACCTTCGAATCTTGAAGCTGTATTGAACGTCCCAAATAAAAGGATAAACACGTGGTCCGTTAGCTATAAAAAATAGAAGTTTACGTGAAGATAAGTGGACGTTGAAGGATTTCTGTGGCATTCATAATTGTACTGATTAGAAAGAAAATTTATAACGGCTCATGACGTAATTGGAATGCTTCCACATGGACGCTCGTCGAAAGATTTTGGTGACGTTCATAATGTATTGATTAGAAAGAAAATTTGTAACGGCCTCAGCATCTAGAACATGACGTAGTTGGATAGCTACCACATGCACGCTCGTTGAAAGATTTTGGTGACATTTATAATTGTACTTAATAGAAAGAAAATTTGTAACGGCCTTAACGTCTAGAACATGACGTAATTGGACAGCTACCACATGCACGCTCGTTGAAAGATTTTAGTGACATTCATAATTGTCCTGATTAGGGAGAAAATTTATAACGGCCCCAACTTCTAAAATGTGACATAATTGAACAGTTACCACGTGCATGCTCGTTGAAAGATTTCATAATACTCATTAGGGAGAAAATTTGTAACGGCCCCAACTTCTATGACGTAATCGAACAGCTACCACGTGCACCGCTAAATAATACAAAGCCAACATTTAAAGTTGAAAATTTATCAAAAGGGTTTCCTATTTAGTTTGGAATCCCTAGAAATCTTAAAAGCATAAAGGTTAACGGCAAATACGTGCAGTTCTAAGATTTGTATGATCTTTCCAAAAAACCTCATCATTCGTTCGTAACGCTTTTGTCCTGTATCGACAAGATCTTGTAATGATTAAATAAAAGCCTTAACGTCATGAAAAAAGTGACGACATCCTAAATAAATGGAATCGTGTATTTAATCAGCTATACCTACATCGACATATGTCACAGTAAACTAAATTATAAAAATAGAAAAACTCCGACATTAGAATATATGTTACCTCGTACCTTAATATATAAATAGAGAGGTCAAAATACATTTTCCGTTAGATGAGTGGTCGAAAATGAGCATAAATTGATGAACCTTCAAATCTTAAAGTTGTATTGAACATCCAAAATAAAAGGATAAAAAATGATACTAGATCCGTTAGTTGCAAAAAAGTAGAGGTTTACATGTAGATAAGTGGGCGTTGACGGATTTCAGTAACATTCATAACTGTATTGATTAGAGAGAAAATTTGAAACGGCCTCAACGTCTAGAATGTGACGTAATTGGACAGCCACCGCATGCACGCTCATTGAAGGATTTTAGTGACATTCATAATTATACTGATCAGGGAGAAAATTTGTAATGGCCACAACTTCTAAAAATGTGACGTAAGACAGCTACCACGTGCACCGCTAAAAAATTCAAAGTCAACATTTAAAGTTGAAAATTTACCAAAAGCGTTTTCGTTTAAAATAGGAAACTTTAGTTTGAGATCCCTAGAAAACGTGCATTCTTAAGATTTTTATGGTCTTTCCAATAAACGTCATCATCCGTTCATAACGCTTTTGTCCTATATCGACAAGATCTTGTAATGATTAAATAAAAGACTTAACGTCATGAAAAAAGTGACGACATCCTAAATTAATGGAACCGTGTATTTAATCAACTATATCTACATCGACACGTTACATTAAACTAAATTATAAAAATAGAAAAACTTAGACATTAAAATGTACGTTAACTCGTACCTTAATATATAATTAGGAAGGTCAAAATATCCAAAATTATTTCTCATATAGGTTATTATTATTATTATTGTTATTGAAATTATTTTTATTCATTTTGTTTTTCTTTTTTTTTTTTCTAAAACTTGCTTAAAAACATTAAAAAGATTAAAATGAAAATGAAAAAGAGGAAAAATGGGGAGGTGAGTCCATATGTCCTATCTTTCTTATCTCCATTTCTATTTCAATATTTATCCCTACGAAAAGAAATTACATTTATTTTTGGGAAGATCAAAGTGAAAAATATATATAAAATGAAGCAAGATCGAGGGTGGAAACGGGGAATATGATTTTCCTTTCCACTCACTCTACTATTTTCTCCGTTATCTGTTTAAACGAAAAGTTTACTGTCTCACTCGGAGCATTATTCTATGGGGGAGGACGTTAGGAATTTTTATTAAAATAATGAGCTTGGTCAGCGACAAAGGGAATAATATTGGAGGGGAAGGGACAAAAGGGTCATTATATATGACAATCAATTTCAAGATTTCCACTTATCTTATGGTCTCCATATTTTGGATCAAGGAGTAGAATTTTGGATATGTACGTCTTTTGGGAATCTTTACCCTCCCAAGTTACCATTTTGCCCTTAAAAGCCTGCCCGTGTTATCATTATAATTATAAATATGATGGGAATGAAATGGACTATTTTTGAAAAGGATTGGGCTTTGGAAAAATATACCACAAAATTGACACTCTTAAAGTAAAATAATTAAAATATATATGTATTATCCTTTTTTGTAGCCTCACAAATTGACATACAAATACGTCAAATCCTCTTCGTATTATCAAAACGTTGACTTTTGTTTTTTCAATATATTTAGGTTGAAGGTATAAGTGACCTTTCCTACGAGTCAAAGATTTTGAACCAACAGTGCTATGTTTTTTTTTTATATAAAAAAAAAACAAATATTGGGAGAAAGAAAATCATTTTTACCTTCAAGTTTATCCATTTTTACCCTAAACTTAGTGTTGCAATTTACACCTTAAACTTGATAAAGTATTGCAAGTTCATGGGTGGCTAGGTCTTGATTGAAGAACGATAATGTTCGAGGTCATGATGAAGATTTGTAAAAAAGACCAGACTTGATTTTGTTTTCGAATTTTCCCTCCTCTTAATCAAACTTTTTTTTTCTTTCCAAAACCACACAGAGGGAATTCAAACCTCGAACCTTTTGATCAGTATGAGCTACGCAATTGTGAAAATAATGCAAACATGATTCATAAATAATAATGAATAATTAGCATGAGAGAGAGAGAGAGAGAGAGAGAGAGAAGTGAACGAATATTATAAATCCACACCCACTTGATCACTTTGAACATATTCATATTGAGACGTAAAAGAAAAGTTGTGGTCTCCTAAGAATCTGTCTCTCTTCGCTATATTTTGTTCTCAAAAAGGTTCAAAGGTCAAAGGAGATTGCGTGTTACGTTGAAGATAGCAAATAATTGTTTCAAGTTATGCATACAATCTCCCACTCTCTCTCTCTCACTCTCTCTCATCGTCTCACAGCCACCATTATGTTTCTACCTCTTTTGCTTCATTACCATTTAATCTATTGTTTTCACTTCATTAATTGGAGGACTTTTCGTCTAATTTTTGATGATTTGATCAAACAAGTAATCACTTTTAATGGATTGGTGAGATATGGTCGAAAGTCGTGGATTAGCTCAAATGGGAACTTGGGTTCAACGACTGCTAATCCACGCATCTAATGGGGCCGGAGACGACTCCAGCCACCACTAATATGCTGCTCTTGAGTATTATGGGCGGCGGAAGCAATGGTGGCTTACTGAGAACAAGAGACCTAAGATCTAAGGCAAGGGATTTTGGATTAGAATATGTAGTTGTTCTTGATTTTGTCTGATGGGTCATGAAGAAGATCCAACGGATGTTGAGAGAGAAAAGGATGAAAATAAAATTGAATGGAAAAAAGGATATGGTACAATGGCTAAATATAGATCATGCTTTATTTACATACATTGATAAACTTGGATTATATTATCAATGCTGAATGCCATAGCTATCAACTTCATGCTTACTGACATTGATAAACTTGGATTATATTATCAATGTGAGAACTCAGATTTATCTTTTGCGAGCGTACCTGCTTTAGCTGTTCATCAGAAGGCAAGCCCTCATCTTCAATTGCTGTTGGGAGAAGTCGGGTGTCGCTCGGACCTTCATGTTTGTTCACTGCTCTTTCTTCCTGGACGGAAGAAGAGACGATACCATAAACGGCCTCTGTGATTTCTTGTACTAAGTCAACGATTACTCCCTCCACCCTCAGCAAACGTTGCACGTACACAACTTCTGCTATATTACTGAACAGCAGGAGTGTGCTAAATACTTCGATGGAACAACATTTATATGAGATTGGAAAACATGAAAGAAAAGAATATGGAACTTACTTTAATTGGCCGTAGGTTATTAGTGAGAGTCCTGAATTTCTGATTCTATTGACTGCTGCAGGATTTCTCAAAATCGACGAAACTTCTGCAACGATACCGTGCAAACAACCTGTCATACACACGTTAATGGCTTCCTCCAACGAGTTCCTCCTAACATCAGGGTAAATTTTGGATCCTCCGTTGGTCAGGAAGAATACCTGGTCAGGTTACATAGATATAAAGAGATATCTAAGCACCGGCTACTTGACGTTAAGGCAAAGATCTTCTTAGAAGCTACTTGGGTGAACCAGCATTTTGTTATTATTGGTAAAAAACACATTTGAAGTATATTTACCATTGCAATTAAAAGGAGCCCAGTTGCTAAACATCAATTCAGGAGAATTTGAAGGAATAAATGCAAATGAAACATATGGTGAGGAATGATCTTACAGAGTAGGTGCTCTGAAGTTTCTTAACTAACTGAGCAGCATCTGGTATAAAACTTGAAAATATAATAGGTCTATCCTTGGCATTCTCTTTCACCACCTGTTCAAGATTTTCTTTTGATAAGCATAATCACTCACACAATCTCAGTTCGCATGTTTGGCAGAAACAAGTACCTTTAAGATTTGTTGGAGAACATGAGCAAGTTGCTCCTCTTTGTAAACCACCAGATCATCGAACTTCAATTCTATATTGAAACCAATCGAATGATCAATTTTCGCAAAAGCTTCTCGCAGTGTGCATAACGGCGCATCACTTTCAACTTTCCACTCAAATATTCCCCCATCTATGGTCCTTCTAAATAGAGGCTTGCCCATCTGAATGCCCATCAACACAACAAAATTGCATGATTTAGCTATTCATCTTTTTCATTCCCCAAATACCCTAACGGTTTAGGAAGAAGAGATGGAATCTCTTACCTTCCCAGGATCAGCTTGTGGCCCATATGAAAGAAATTCTTCCAACGTGAGCTCTGTAACTCTTTTCTCCACAATAGCACCCTGAAACCAATAGTCATTTACAGTTCAATAAATTACGGAGAGAAGCCAAAAAAGAAAACATACCAAAATCCATAGCGAAGGTACAAGTTCCAATGATTTGGGTCAAAAAGGAAGGGCCTAACCTTTTCCTCAGTAAGAATCAAACAGTCATGGAAAACGACTGGGCAGCCATCTTTGGTTACCTACAAAAACATGCTCTTAAAAAGTTCTTCCTTATAAAGGCAAGGATGGAAAAGGAAAAAGAAAAAAAGAACAAAAGAAACATTCACAAGAACCATCTCCATCCATTAGACGACAAATCGGTAAAGCAAATTAAGAGAAGTGATCGATGAAAAATTCACAAGAACCATCTCCATCCATTAGACGACAAGCAACAATTTGAAGTTTCAATTATCATATTAGAAGACAGTGGGAACAGAACACGTAAAATACAATATAACCAGTTTCTATTTAGAAAATTTGTGAAGTAAATCGACATGCATAAGAAGTCGCACAAAGCAACGAGGTCCGAGAGATCGAACGTGCGAAACAATGGAAATTTCTCTCACCTGAACGTCGAATTCGACGAAATCGACTGGAAACCTAGTAGCCGCCATGAAGGACGGAATGGAATTCTCCTTCATTAATTTAAAACGCGAATCAGAGGATTGCAAGATGTTCATACCGAATCCTCTATGACCAATCACAAGGAATTTCGACGATCGACATGCGCGATCATTTCCATCTTCCAAAATGTTAGCCTCTAAATTAAAACAGAGAACAAAATGTAAACAAACAAAATGCATGAAATCAAACGATTCCAAAAGAAATCGATCAAAAGATTGAAGCACAGACCTTGGCCTTGGGACAAAGGCGAATGCGGTGACATTGAGGACATGATCGGTGGAGGAGACATCGGAGATTCTGACGGCAGATTCAAGTGCCAGCATCATACAATTCACCGCAGAAAAAGGGAAAGAATTGCTAGAACCGACAAGAAGGAGATTTCCAGGTTCTTCGTACTGCGACTCCTGAGCGACGACGAAAATTGACGTGTGTACTAACGAACATGATGCAAGAATAATTGAAAAAAATGGGGGAAATGGTGGAAAAGAAAAAGGGAAGAAAATGGAAGAAATCCTGAAGCTTCGGGCATAGGCTGCTAAGATTATAGGTTCGGCTTTCGTTGCATTTGGTTCTCAAATTCAATTAATTTTTTTCTAACAAAAAAAAAATATATATATATATATATATATACCTTTTTTTAACGATTTTCTATTTTTAATTAAAACAAAAAAATTTTAATTTCTTTTTCCATTATCGTCTAATGCTCGTTATCTTGTCATGAAAACGGAAACTGAAAGTAAAAATAAAACCGAAGGAAAAAGGAAAAAAAAAAAAAAAAGGTCCTACCGGGAGTCGAACCCAGGTCGCTGGATTCAAAGTCCAGAGTGCTAACCACTACACCATAGAACCAATGTTTGAAATAAAACACTTATTTTAATTATTTAATCTAATCAATCTCTAAAGAAATGGTCTAAAATTAAAATTAAAATACAATAAATATAAAATAAATTGAATTAAAAAAATAATCACGTTGACCAATTTTATTTTGGACAAAAGTGGACACAAAACAAATCAGATCCTCCAAAATTAATTGGATCAAGAAAATTGACTTTTGGATAGAGTTGACATTTTTATGATGTGGGCCACACTACAAGCATTATCAAAGGCTATAAAATTCAAAATCTTCATTAAATATTTGCTTGTAAGCAAACTCAAACCAAACAATATGAAAGCATTCATCTTCACCACCCCTTGGAAATGCTGCAAATCGATCGACAATCGATCGATAACCTCCTTGGTCGAAGACGAAGAAGCTATCGTCGACAAACACCGCCCACGAAAGCTGAGGGTGGCACCGGAGGGTTATTTCTCGGTCTACGTCGGAGTTGAAATGCAAAGGTTTGTGATCAAAGTTGAGCGAGCAAGCCATCCGCTGTTCAAGATGCTGCTCGACGAAGCGAAGCTTGAATATGGATGTAACAGCCAAGCTCCTCTTTGGCTTCCATGCAAAGTTGGTAGGTTTTACAGAGTGTTGAGGAAGATGGACGATGGCTTTGATGTTCTCCATGGCCATGGAAGTCAAAAGCTTTACGGCTCTCGTCATCTTTTTATCCCATCTCGTTGGATGGAATAATTCTTTTCGAGAAGAATTCATTTAATTAGAGTTTTAAGATTTTTTTTTTTTGTTAGTCGATAACAATGGAATGAATTTGATTTTCGATTGTATCCTTGAGTTTGTAAATTATCAATACGTTTTTACAATAAAATTTCCGCAATTTTCATATTGTCTTATTTTCTCTCTAAGCTTACATATTAGGGAACGAGCTCATTAATGTTTTCAAATTAAAAATTTGAATCCTAATTGTTTGCGATTAAATATAAAAAAAATGAAGAAGCTGATGAATGATATAACTAAAAATATTTTTGAACTCCAAATTAAAAATAAAAAAGATTAATTAAAAAAAGATGCAAAGTTAAAATTCAACTAAGATTTTCAAAAAGTATTTTTTTTTTAAATATATACAAAGATTATATCTTGTAATAGAACAAAAAAAAAAATCGAAAACTTATAATTCCATAAAATTCAATAATTCCAAAAGAGAGAAAAAAGAAGAAAAAAAAAAAAGAAAAAGAAAGAGAAAAAGAAAAGAAGTTAATGGGCTGAATTTTGGGCTTCGGCTACGTTCTCCTTCTCGACATAGAGGCAGTATTGCCATCAAACAGGTCCTCGATCAAGCCTTCAATATCTTCCGGCTGATACTTTATGTACTTCTCCGATTGTCTTCCCGGATCGAAATACTGCTTGAATCTCCCCACGAACGAACGGTATGCCGGAATCATCACCGCCGACACTGAAATCCGAAGCTCCGATTGAAGCTGGTCGTCGCTCACCACCCAACTGCTCTGCGTTTTGTGTATTTCGTCGAACATCGCGTTGAAGCTTTTGAATCTCTCCTTCAATATCGGCTTCGATACCTTCCCGTTCACCTGCAATCCTTCGTGGTTCAGGCATTGCAGCACCTTACTCCATGTTTCTCGCTGGTAATTTTTGTGGTACCGTCGCAGATTCGTCGATCGTTTCCGGCACCAGCGGTCTCCCATCAATTCCGTTATTCCACTTGAGCTTTTGATTTTCTGAAATATGTACCTTCCGTTGTTCATCAGGAAGATGTACCGAAGAGATGCGTCGCGGTACAGTTTCGATCTCATCGCGAGGTTCGCGTCCAGCAGATCCATCACCATCGTCACCTGATACGCGAGCTGAGACTTTCTCGGGGATTCATCGTCGTTTTCGTCGATTATTGCCGGTCGATTTTCTTCGGCTTTAGGGTCGAGGAATTCAAGGACCTGTTCTAGGGTTTCTTTGTACTCGCAAGCGTATTTTAGGTAATTCATTATGTAGCGCGTCAATGGATGAACTGCTCCTCCTGGAACAGGAATTTTCGCGTTGTCGCTTTTGATTGAGCTTTCTAGGTCGTAGAAAATCCCGACTATTGCTTCGCCTATTCCGCGTTTTGCCCCTTCCGCTTCTGAAATTAGCTCTGTTCTGCAATTTTCAGGGAAGCCATTGAATGCCGGAATCAAATCGCGGAGGGTCTCGTACATGTCGAGTAATTTGAACATCTTCTCCGCCGATCGCTTTGTTAGAACCACCGCATTTGCGAAGTTGAGAAGCTTGATGACTATTCCTCTTGTTAAACCGCTGAAGAGCGTATGAGCAATGAAGGGATGATCGGCGAAAACAGCGTCGCAGAGCTTCCACTCGCCTGGGAACAAGGAACTTGAGCATTTATTGACGACGGCCATCCATTTGTCGATTTCCGATTGAAGAATCTCCCATTGCATTTTCTGTATGTCGTCTATGCTAATATTTTCGTAGCCGTACTTGTTCAGTATTCCTTTGAACGAGCTCTGCCGGAGTAAGCTGTAGCTGAAACAACATTCCTTCTCGTAGCCGGCGCAGATCATCGTTTCGGCGATTCTTTTCATTTTCGATATAGTTTCCAGCGAGAAAGAGGGAAATTCTTCCTCCTTGGTAGAATCTGGCTCGGATGATTCAGGAACGGCGCTGTGGTGTTGATCTGTTGATTCGTTGCTTGATTTGAACGAGGATTGCTTCAACGCTCTCTTATCAAATTTCGAATCGGACTCTCGATGTTTGCATTCTTTCAGAAGCGCGTTGAATTCTTCGTCCAATAACGACATGGCTCGCTGTAGAGACGTGGTGGTTCGATTGAGCGAAGGAATGGAGGCAGTGGTGGAAGGGAATTCGCTTAATTTAATCGCAACCTTCGAAATGCGATTAAGAGCTTCGAAAAACGAAGAATCTAGGTCATGATCGCTACCGAGCTTCGCCGGAATTTTGGTAGAATAGAACCTGGAGGTCATCGAGTCCACCATTTTGCACAAGGAAAGAACGGAGCTCGGAATTTCAACCATGAGATTCGATCCGTCATCTCTAGCATGGGACGAATTCGCAAGGAATCGATCAACCTCTTCGAGAATAAAAGCGGTTTCTGATTCAGAAAGAGGCTCTTCAATGAACGCTTCATCTTCACGATCGGCATGCTTTTCAGCTTCTGATTTAGCATCAGCGGTGGCATCGGTAGTCCGGCGTGGTGAGCCCAAATTCGCAATCCTTCTATTGAAATTTCTTGAAAAACTTTCAGACTTTTCTGGGGGTGGGGTTTTCTCCATGAATATTGTGAAAAAATTAAGAAATCGAGAGACAGAGGAACTGAAGAACAGGGATTTTCGGTGATGAAGAAGGGGGGGAAATGGGATTAGAGAGTCTCTCCGGCTTCGCCTCTGTTCTGTGTCTCTGTTTCTCTCTCTAGGATTCAGTTGGTGAGTTTTGGTGAAGATTAATGGTGGAGAAGAAAAGATGGGGGTGGCAAAAACAGAGGGATTAATAGCTTATTGGCCACTAATTTTCAGTTTGTTCGTTAACCGTTGACCCTTTTTTGTAGAAAAACGAAGGTTGTGACCCTCACGTACCTCTGTTTTCTTTCATTCTCTCTCTACTTAATCCACATTTTATCTCTCTAAGGCCGACTCCCCAAGTTTATTATTATTATTATTATTATTTTGGGTTTGATTCTGTTTCATAGTTATCAACTTTGAGCATAATTGTATTAATTTAGATCTAAATTTAAATTATTTTGTCAAAATTCATAAATTTCAATAATAAAAAAAATTTAACGATATTAAGAGCTAAGCGAGGGAGTTGAGGACCGTTGAATATCCGACGTTGGTTGGGTGGAGGCGGCACTTGAGCTGGCTGAAAATTTTAAATTATTATTATTATTTTATTTTTTTACAATTTTTTTAGAAAAATGAGCCAAATTTTATTAGATAATTGCATTTAAAAATTAGATAAAAGAATAATTTTATAATTTTTGGGTAAAATATAAATTTGATATCTCTATATGTTTTATCATAAATTTGAATTTGATAGTTTTTTTCTATTTTTTTGTAGTTTAATAATTATAAAAATAATGATGGAACTATTTATATTTTATTATGTAAATTATTAATTAAAATATTTAATCGATTCTAGCCTAGAATTAGACACATAATCCCTTTATAAAAACTACTTTCACCAAAAAGAAATAAATAATTCTGATTCTTTTAAATTTATTTGAAGACTATTTATTACAAAAGAAAGCGATAAATGCATATTAATCCAGAAAAACAAATAAATAAAAAGAGGAAGGTGCAATAAGTATAAATAAAAGAAATTATTTATGGTGGATATTACGTTATTGACGGTGCATATTAGCAAATGAATCCGTTGGAGCATTACGGTGAGAATCTGTGCTAAAATGCTCCTTTAAATAGTCGAGATTGGTCCACGTGTGTTCATTCTTTTGCTTCGTACATCTATCCGTTAACCCTAAACCCACTTCTAGTCTTTCTCTCTCTTCTCTCTCCTCTGCAACTCTATTCGTCGACATCGGAAGGAGAGAAAGAAAGAAAGAAAGAAAGACAAATAAAGGACTCTCTAACGGTTCAATATCCTTCCATTTTACCGCCATTTCTGCTGCAACAATGGGGAAGGTACTCTGTGATTCCACCACTGCTGTAGCCAAGTCGTTTCCGACCACCTCACCGACCGTTAATTGGAGGGACCAGAACTCTTCCGCCGTGATTGATGCTAATGGAGCTCTGGATCTTCTGGACCAGACGGCGGCCGTCGTGGCCACTGCCTGGGATGATGTTCTTGGTCTTGAGGACCAGCAGAGGCGGCAGCTTCAGAGACTTCATGCCAAGGGCGTTCTCTGGAAGCAACCGGAGCTGGATGGTGGAGATTCCTCTTCGGCGCGGTTGAGATCTGTTGTGTTTCGGCTCTCGCATGGCGGTGAGGTGTCTTCTGATGGAAATTGCTTGTTTACGGCTTCTCATAAGGCTATGAGTATGGCGCGTGAGGTCGACGCTCGCGAGCTCCGGCGCCGGACGGTGAGGCGATTCTTGGAGGATTTTGAATCTGCAAGATTGGAGGAGAAGGAGGTGATTAATGACGCGATTAGGCATCTGTATTCGCCCGATCTGAAGAATGGATGGGGAATCCATGTGGTTCAAGAGGTTAAATTGTTGACCAAGAAAGAGGATCGGCCGGCATTGGACGGAGCTATCGACGAGCTCGTTCAACTTGGAATGCAGAGGTATAAACAATTCTCGGTAGATTGGATCTGAAATGTCTCTTCTATAACAATTTTTTAACTTCTGGACGATGAAAACCTGAGATCTAAATTGTTTTTCCTAAAATTCCTCTACGGCGATTGCGCCTTTTCAATTTTCCATGTATTTGCATCTGATTTTGTTTGCTCCGATTGAAGAGAAACGGCGGCGGAGTCGATTTACAAAGAAAGATGTATTCCGATTAACGACGGTGCTAGTTGGGCGAAATACATGTCAATTTCCGGTTCCCATGGCGATGAGTACGATATTATTACTCTGCAATACGCAGAGGACGGATTGTTACATGTGGATGAGAACAGAGAGGGCCACGCCGCAGCTTTTGGGGATGACATAGCGATTGAATGTCTTGCAACAGAGTTCAAGCGTGAGATATACGTTGTAAGAATTTTTTTTCCCATTCTTTGTTGAACCAATCCTTTTCTTGTTTTCGTCCTCTGTGACTCGATTTGATTTTTGGCAAGTTTGTTTGATATGTTAGATCATTGACTTTTTTTCTAGTCTTTTTTTGATAATCCTGTTGCTCTGGGAAATACCATGACCTTTGATGTTTGACAAATTTGTCAAGATGGTTTCCGTCTTAACAAAGAAATAGGCGATTCTGAAACTGCTCTGTTCATGGAAAGGCTTAAGACTAAATTTGGACTATGAAATTTCATTCACAGTCGAAGAGTTGTGAATTGGTTCCAAGTTTTTGTTGTTGGTTTACAATTTCATGTTGATTAGTGACTAGCTGCTTCGTGAATTGAAAGATTTCTTCTAGTAGGAGTTCTAGCCTTTTACTTTCGTGAATTGAAACTTTCTTCCATATTTAAAAGAATCGAACGCTATCCAAAAAGTTAGTATTTAGACTCTGAATCGGTGCTTTTGCAGCCCTCAAATTAGCTCCTCTCGATGTAACATTTACTTCTTTCATTAAAATTTGTTTCGAAAAGCTTCTGACCACAGTCCGGAATTATGAACTTCTTTAAGGTGCAAGCACATGGATCCGATGCAATGGTTGATGAAGAAAATTGTGTTTTCTTTCTTCCACATCGTCCCAGGAGCGAAATTTGCGAAGTTCCTTTCTTTCTTTTCATGAAAGGAACAGGTAATGGAACAACCCCATCTCCTATTTTAGTTTCACATCTGAGTTTTCCTTGAACAACATACCCAATCTCCAAAGTTGCAGCTAGCATTATCTTTATTATCGCCTATTGCTAACATAGTAACTATATACAGGTTGGTGCGGCGCCGGAGCTGACCATTACGAGCCTCTCATCGCCCACTGTTCTTCATTTGTTTCACAGGAGAAAGTGGCAATGGTACTTTGAGGTCTCAGTGCTGCAATTTTGTGGCTTAGATTTCGAGTAGAGAATTAATTTAGTAAGTCAATTTATTCTTGAGGGTATTATTTGACGCCTTGCAATCAGAATGGGAGGAATCAAAATCTAGGTTGCATTGCTTTACATTCTTTTTGTATGGGTTGGGTGGGTGGGGGGTAGAGAATGAAATTGTTGTTTAGAAATCAGTGTTTGGTCTGACTGATATTTTGCAGGTTTTGCGCCTGCAATTGAGCAGCTACTGTGAGTTCTTCGGCCTTTTTCCCTTCAAGTTTTGAATGTTAATGTTGTTTTTGTTGTTGTTATATTTTATTATTGAAGAGAAAGTGCCCGTATAGTCAGTGCAGTAGGTTGGTCATTTTTGTTTGCTGTTGAATCCTTCTTTTTGTTGGTATTTTAATTGCTAGAACAGTGTTGGATTGGGTGGGTGGGTGGGTAGGCATAGGGGAGGGGCATGGACATAGCCACTGCTTTGAATCAATTAGGCTTTATTTGGTTGAAGCTATTATCAATGGATATCTTCTTTTTAGCTTTTTCTTCCCTTCTTTCAATCTACAAGTGAGATTGAGAGAAATAGGATACGGGTTCTTCTTCATCTACAAGTGCGATCGAAAGGATTAGGATAAAAGATTATATTCTTCAGCTATATTAAATAAAGATTTAATCCATTTGTGGACTAGTAAATGAGTTTGTTTGAAAGTTTATATTCTGGATTTGTGGACTAGTATTATATTCTTCTACAATGAATTTGTTTGAAAGTTTTTAGGATCCTTTGAACGATGGAAAGATGGAGTACTCTGGTTAGCAATAACAGAATGCTTACTTCTATTTATAGTCCAGTCCAAGCTCACCTTGCCTTTTTTTAAGCTTTCTCTTTGAAATCTTGGATGGATTGTGAGATCTCACATCAGTTTGGAGAGGAAGATTGTGTGAGATCTCACATCAGTTTGGAGTGAGATCTCACATCGGTTGGAGAGGAAAGAAGCATTACTTGTAAGGGCGTGAAAACCTCGAAGCCATTAAAGAAAAGCCTAAAGAGAATAATATCTGATAGTGGTGGATTTGGAGGTTCCTCTCTTTTGGAGGGAAGGGGAACTCCAGCCTACATAATCTGCCACGTCCTCCATCCAACCCTCTGCATTGGCTTCCTTCCTAAGAAAGCCTGGACCAACAATGGCAGAAATTCTGCATTGGCTTCCTTCCTAAGAAAGCCTGGGCCAACAATGGCAGAAATGTTAGTCATAGACTGTTGGTGGTTGCTAATTCAAATTTCCTTTCAATTTTTTGGTGCGCCAGGAATTGGTAATATATTTTAACTTTATTTGTTTTTATATTTTTCTTGTAAATATTGGAAAGCCTATATGGTGGGTCATTAAATCTAATAACTTCTAAAATTATTGTTTTATTTTTTACAGATATTTTATCAAGTTTTTGACAATTAACACATAATAATTACAACTTATAAATTTAATTTTTGAAAATTGAACTAATAAATAACAATTCCATCTTATATATGTCTTTGTTTTGTAATACTATGTTTTACATATATTTTCCAAAGTTACGCAAATTGTGAAAACTAAAAAAAATTCTCAATTTTATTTTTCAAAATTAGGCTAAGAATACAAAAATTTTACTAGAAAAATGCTTAAAAAAAAAACTTAGACAAAGCTATTATTTAGAGAACTAATATTTGAGCTGGTTGTTTGATTCAAGAAAAGCTAAGATAAAGTTCCAAATCTATGAATAAAATCCAAGAGATTTGAGGAGAGGATTTGAAGTTTGTTCCAAAAACCAAAACAAAAATGAGAAATAAGGAGAGAGCTCTAAATAGAAAGAAATGAAACGATTGGTGGGTCACTCTCTTGAGATCGATCTAGAAATGAAATGATTTGTGTTCCCTTGAGATCGATCTAATGTGTTCCCTTCATAGACAGCTAAATGAATTCCAATTCTCAATCTGTAGAAGCCATACATGGAATTGCCAAAACTTTTACTGCTCGAGCCACTTAACGTCGCCCTTGCGAAGAAACAAATCGTATTGACAGACAGTCTTGTTACATGGAAAAGAGCTTTTCCTTAGCCTTCCTTCCTATACAACAACAGCCAAAAAAACGTCTAGTGGACTGTTGTTTGGCGCTCATCAGCATCTTCGTTCTCAACCTAACAACATAGCACAAGAAACCGAATTTCATAACCAAAAATTACGACAACAATGGAAGAAGTAGCGCACACACAAACCAAGTATCATAGCTCTATTTTTAAAAACGTGCCCAACAAAGCAAATGCAGAATGGAAGTGGCACACAAAAGACTAAAAGACATTAAGGGACATTCAAATCTCCACCTAGTTGTAATACTAAAAAAATGAGGCTTCAAAAACTATGGAGAATGATGGTAGGAAATCATCTATTACCTCAACTATAACCTTTGCTTTCTTCTTCAGTTTGGCACGAGCATCTTTCTCGACCTTCCTCAAAGAATAAGTGGACTCCTTTCTTCCTCTCTTGCGAGGAACGTCTACGTCTTCAAGGTCTTCATCTATTCCATCTGAATCATCAGAACATTTACACTCAATTCTAATAACATCGAACAAAACCCACTTTTTATGCACCTATTATAGCCAGGACAAAGACCACCTTTTGGTATTGCAAGATCTAGGTATATATTATCCAAATGAATAGAGATCATACATCTCTAATAGTGTAATAGCACAAATCCATATTATTCGTTTTGGCCGTTTTAGTCTATTATGTATTGTTGTCAGCATCATGATTTTAAAACGTGTCTACTAGGGAAAGGTTTCCACACCCTTAGAAGGGGATGCTTAGTTCCCCTCTCCAACCAATGTGGGATCTCACAATCCACCCCCTTTGAGGACCCAGCGTCCTCGCTGCCACACCACCATCTGGTGTCTAACTTTGATACTATTTGTAACAGTCCAAGCCCACCGCTAGTAAATATTGTCTGTTTTGGCCCGTTACGTATTGCTGTTAGCCTCACAGTTTTAAAACGCGTCTACTAGGGAGAGGCTTCCATGCCCTATGAGGAATGCATCACTCCCCTCTCCAGTTGACGTAGGATCTCACAAATAGAAACGAGAACAAAGATTTATTGAGAGTTCAAAACCATTTGTTATTATAAATTCTAAACTGTATTACCACTATCTTCATCTGCTTCTGGATTATGGATTGCAAGGCCACCAAAATCTTCCATATCTTCTTCTTCTTCTAATTCTTCATACCCTTCAACATATTCAATTTCAGGTTCCTGCATATTCCAAGGAAAAATACGAGTTATCAAATGATGGAATATAAAAATCATTCATCTAAGTCCCAGAATCATCCCTCAAGGAATGAGAAGGGCAAGTGTACCAATAAATTTTGCAACACTACCTCCTCCTCTTCACTGGCAGCCTGCAATTCTTCCATTTCAAGAACTTCATTATATGCTTCGACAGGGTAGTTATATATATCACCATACACTCCTTTCTTAAGCCGTTCCAGTAGTTCCTTTTCAATGCTCTGCAAAAAAAGTACATATTAGATTCATTTTCCCCACACTAACTACTCAGTCAAGGAAAATATTTCTAGCAGAAACAAAAAAGAGTTCATTAGTTTCAATATAAAGATATATCAAATTTTCAACATAAATATTTGAGGTACAACCTTATCCAACAATGCTGCTTTTTCAGCCTTTTGCTCCCTCCTGGCTTCTCTTTTAATCTCTTTTCTGGGTGTTGTCATTATTTTCTCCCTGTTTGGTAATTGAAGTGATATATGGTCAAAAATATAAACAAAATATAACCTTGTAAATATTTATAATACACTGCTTCTCATTAATGCATCTGATTAGATGCACAATACATGATTAAGGAAATGAAAGACTACAATTCTTCAATATGCACAATTCTCAAAGTGACAATATAGAACATGAGGAATGGATGAAGAGACTCGATGAAAACACGTATATTCTCTATCAAGTTATCAATCGGAATGACAAAAGCAAAAGAGATGAACAAAATGAAGGTTATCAAATACCCATGTATGAATATAGATAGAACAACAGCTTCCATTTCCGAAAGAAATAAATGCGCAGACAAAAGCAAACCTTGTTTTCAGAGCAAGCTTTCTCATTCGTATCCGCATTTGGGTCATCTTAGTCAATCGTTGTTTTGTTTTGTGTACAAGTATCTTAGGCCAATACATCTGTTGAAGGACATAAAAGATAGGGGACATAAAAGATAGGTTAAGGAATTTATAAAAGAGAATCAAATAGATAAACTAAAATGTTGACCATAAGTAACTAAGATGATTACTTACCAGATGTTTATCTATAATTTCCAGTGCCTTCTCATAATTTCTGGGTAACTTAACTCTTTCCCACAACTCATTTGGCTTATGTGCTCTTTCAATTGTTTTCATATAAAGATAGAAAACTCCTGGAGGAACAATAGAATTATATTTAGCGTATAAGTAGGATAGTCAATGAAACCATTTCCTTTTCTTTTATTCTTCAAAAATGTGAAGCGACTCTGGATCACTCTTCAATTTACTTCTGCAGGCAATAATATTAATAACAACTAGAGCTACAAAGATTCACTTTTATCAATCCATGAGTGCAAAAGAGAGTTTTTTAACAATACAAGTAAGACTGCGCTAAAATAGAGAGAATAAAAGCAGAGCAGCAACAATTCACGAGGAGACCAAAATGGAAATAATGAGCTATAGGTAGTACCGTCATGATCGCGAATAGTAGCATAGCGACTGTTAGCCAATGGACATGAACTCCGATTACATATCCCAGTTACATTATAAGGGTTTCTGCAGAAATTCCCCGTTGAAATCCTACAGAACACCAAAACCAGTCAAAATTTCAAAAGAGAAAATGAAATAACACATTTGAAACAAGAAGCGTACGAAAAAGAAAAAAAGTTCAAACGCTGAAAGAAAAGAAGCAAAACCGACTTGGCCATGAAGCTGCAGTGATTGTGGCGGATGACCTGCCATATCACCTCGTCGTGCTGCATCCTTTACCCAGAACTTCACGAAACAGAGGTTGTGGTCAGTGTAATAGTTAGGGTTTAAGGCAATTCTAAGATTTTCAGAGAAGAAACAGGCAAATTTGAGAAGAGGCCGAAGGAGAACTTCGAACGATCGGAGCCGGAGGGCTTCGAACAAGAGTTAAATTGGGGTTTATCGGTTTTAGAAATCGACCGAACCAGTATTATAGAACCGAACCGATCTCAAATATTGAGAAAACACCGGTTTTGAGTTGGGCAAGGGAGGGCAGGCGGCTAGGGCAAAACACCGATGATATCTTTTCTTTTAAAATTAAGGTGGGCTGGGCCGGAATGAGTGGTTTGGGTAAAATTGTATTCGGCTGGGCCAGTGAGAGGTTTGGGTAGAATATTATTGGGCTGGGCTGGAGTGAGTGGTTTGGGTAGAATTGGGCTGGGCTGGGTCGGGGTGATTGGTTCGAGTAGAATTATATTGGGCTCGGGTGGGCCGGGGAGAGTGGTTTGGTAGAATTGTATTGGGCTGGACTTGGGTACAATGGTTTTGGGCTGGACCGGTGTGAGTGGTTTAGTAGACTTGTATTGGGCTGGGCCGAAGTGAGTGATTCGGTATAATTTTATTGGGCTGGGGCCGGGGTGAGTGGTTTTGGGTAGAATTGTATTGGGCTGGGCCGGGGTGAGTAGTTTGGGCAGAATTGTATATACTCTTCCAACCTTGGGTAGGCTTGAATATGAAGGTTAATCTTTTCTTCTTCCCCTCGAGACTCTAAGTCACTTACGGTACGTTGATTACGTCATGTGATATCATACTTTTGACAACTTTTGAAGAACTACTTTCTCTCGACATGACGCACACTAAGGACATATGACATTCTCATTACACGACTAAACAAACATTGGGAGAAAGAAATAGATCTGATACCTTTTCATGACGAGACCCACGATAGATTAACGCCACTCCCAATAAAAATACTATAATACTTCATGCTGAGGATTTAGACCAAGATTTGGAATCCAAACATCGTTCGAATTTAGAAAGTGATTTTTCAATTACAATGTAACACATAGAAAATGTCTAAACGTCTAAAGGCATCTAACCCCACATGGGTCTAGAAGATTTGATCCCAATGAAATGGATAAGAAGATACCAACAACCATCAAATTCCTTTACCAAAAAAAGACCCTAAAAAGATGAGCATATCATGTTAGGGTGAAAATAAAGACAATTGGAGTCTGCCAACGAAGCATGAAGAGGGTAATACACATCATTAGTCACTTCAATATCATCCAACTATTCATCTTCTCCTATCCTCTACTCTTCATGATATTGGACGAGTAAAGCTTGCTTAGTCATGCTTAATCGAGCTTCATCGTTAGGCGTACCTCAAACTAATGAACTATCGAGATTAGTTAGCTAAATTCTTTTCGGAATCAATCCACCCTATGTTCCACTCTTGAGAGCTTACACTCAAAAGTGGAGAATATGATATCATTATTAGAGATATGTCGAGGGTGAAACCAAAAAGCAAAATCCGATAGCTTATACTCGAACCTAGAGAATATATTATCGTTATAGAGGCACTTATACCAAAAGTAGAGAATATGATATCATTATAAACATACGTTGTAGCTAAAGTGAAAAGAAAAATCACAAGAACGTATATTCAAAATTGGAGAACATGATATCAATATAGAGATATGATGAGAGTTGGTAATCCCTAACATTTCTTTTCCAAAAAAATCAATACCCATTTGTCAATGTCCTTATGTTCCTAGGTTCATGTCTTAGTTACGAGACTATGCCGATGTCGTGTTGTGCAATGTCTAGGTACAGACGACCATTGGGGACATTGAGTACCAAACCCTTATTTGAATATGCTCTTTTGTCAACATCTTTCGAGCCTTTAATTTTGTTGTGGCTCGTTGTTTATGTCCTTAGTCCTTGGTTTTCTTGTGAAAAAACTAAGGCTAGAAATGATGAGCTGAAAGAACCTGAAAAGTGAGGACAAGCTTCCTCACATGATTTGGTCTGGTATGATATGTAACGTGTTATGTTCAAGATTCTAATCAGGATTTAGTATATAAGATTCAATATCTGATGGTCTCGGCATTCCCCTGTATCCCTTTCGAGATGACCATGTTACCCAAAATTGATATTAAGAATGAAGATTATCCATCACGAGTCTTTTCAACATGTTTTGTCCACACTTACCCACATGATTCATAACATGTAGCGATGTCTCATGACTTAGATGGTGGTAGCCAACTCAAAGAAAGAAGAAACCCATGACATGAACATGTAGCGATAGGGGAGAGGTTTATCGAGAACATGAAAGTGGATCAATTTGGACCATTCCAATCGCTCATTCGACACGTCTTAATCAGTTCATAAATAATGATTCAAAGAAGATAAGACTCGAAATAGAACAAACTAAAGAGCACATTTTCGGGACCCAGAATCGAGGCCCCTAATGTCTAATTAACACGTAATTCCAAGAGCAACGAAAATCGTAAATATGGTACTATCTATATGTTTCCATCCTTCCACAAATCTTCTCATTCTATTAAAGAAAGTGTTCCTCAAGCTCTCCTTTCAAGAAATCTTCTCCACACAAACACAAGATGAAGGTAAGAGTTCATTCTTTGATGAATCTTTGTAAGAACTATCCTAATTTTGAGCCTAAACTTCTCTTGTAAATTGATCAGTTATTAGGATGGATGCATCGCAAGTTCAGGCAAAACAGCGGCGATCCCCACAAAGATTTTGTCATTGGTAATAGCTCTAATCTATATCATGGCATCGTGAACTCATGAACTTTATAAGTTTAAACGTGAGATCTCATGTCAGTTGGTGAGGAGAACGAAGCATTCCATATAAGGGTGTAGAAACCTCTATTTAACAAACGCGTTTTAAAAACCTTGAGTGAAAGCTCAACGGGGTAAATATCTGCAAGTGGTGGGCTTGGCCTGTTACAAATGGTATCAGAGTCAATCACCGGACGGTGCAAGACACTGGTCGGAGTAGGGCTAGACCCTCTCTGTAGTAGATGCGTTTTAAAACTTTGAGGGGAAGCGTAGAATGAAAAGCCCAAAAAAGACAATATTTGCTAGCGTTGGGCTTGGACGGTTACAAATGGTATCAGAGTCAGGCTACTGAACGGTGCGAGACACTGGTTGGAGTAGGGCTAGACCCTCTCTATAGCATACACATTTTAAAACTTTGAGGGGAAGTCTAGAACGGAAAGCCCAAAAAAGAGAAAATCTGCTAGCGTTGGGCTTAGACTGTTACAAATGGTATCAGAGTCAGGCTACTAAACGGTGCGAGACACTGGTAGTAGGGCTAGACCCCTCTCCATAGTAGACGCATTCTAAAACCTTGAGGGAAAGTTAAGAAAGGAAAGTACAGGATAATATCTACTAGCGATGGGCTTGGACTTTTACAAATGGTATCAGAGCCAAGTTACTAGACGGTGCGAGACTCCAAGAATAGGACTAGACCCTCTTCTATAGTAGATGCATTTTAAAACCTTGAGGGAAAGTCCAGGAGTGAAAACTCAAATAGGACAATATCTACTCGCGGTGGGCTGGGGTTGTTACAAATGGTATCAAAGCCAGATTATCGGAGGGTGCGAGACACCGGTAGTAGGACTAGACTCTCTCTATAATAGACACGTTTTAAAACCTTGAGAGAAAGTCCGGATTGGAAAGTCTAAAGAGGACAATATTTGTTAGCAGTGGGCTTAAGCTATTACAAATGGTATCAGAGCCCGACACCGGGGGTGTGCCAGCGAGAACGCTGGCCCCCAAAAGGTGACGGATTGTGAGATCCCACATTGGTTGAAAAGGGAAACGAAACATTCCTTAGAAGGGTGTGGAAAATTCTCCTTAGTAGACGCGTTTAAAAACCTTGAGCCGAAACCCATAAACGAAAGCCTGGGCTCAGACTCGGGCTCGGCTGTTACAATAAATCTTTCAAATCGTCAAATTTTCAGGCCAACCACTCATTGATGACCAACAATATTTCCCAAGAACAAGCATCAATAAACCATTCAAACAAGCCCAAAAGGACCTGAACTCATCAAGGCTAGATCAAGACTATGAAGATGATGAACCACTAGCCTCTATATCTGAGATCTTCCCTGGCTTCCTTGCCATTGGAACCCTAGGCTCATCAGACCCAGCAACCCCAAAATTCTCCATCTCCATTGACTACATAACTGAAACAGAAACCGAAGTCACAGAGAATGAACTGAAGCTCATCAGCGAAGAGCTAGAGAAGGTGCTCGATGCCGAGGCAAAAGACGACACCGGGTCAAGACGAAACAGCCACGGGAGCACTGTCAATTCCAACAGTAAAGTATTGGAAGGACCTGAGAACAATGGCAGCACTGCCATTTGCCCGCTTCAAGGGTATTTGTTCGGGTCATCGGTCGAGTTTTCGGAAACGACAACGGTGGCAAAGAAGGAGAATCGAACGTCGCTCGGAGAGCTGTTTCAGAAAAGCAAACCATCAGAGGATGAGAAGGATGATCAAAAGCAAGTAGAGAAGAAAGGGGATAATAAGCTGTATGGGATTCAATTGATCAAAAGAAAGCTGAAGAAAAAGATGCATAATCCAACAGCTTCTGGTGATGTCTTAACTGTTTCAACTGATCAAACCAAACTCTCCAAGGTATGCATCAAATTAAAACATTCGGGTCGATTTAAAGTTCATAAACTTCGATCGAATTGTTTGATCTTTCTCGTTCTAAAGCGTTTGCAATCGCTCGTAGATTCGTAATTTGTTCAATAGAAAGGTTTATCCTGAGATCACTACAATGGAGAAAGAAAAGTGGGATCAAAAGGCCCAAAAGAATGACAAAAAGAAGAAGGCAGCCATTGATGGAGTTCATAAGAACAATGGAGATAGAGGGTCCATCATGATCTTTCCAAAAAAGCTCATTTTCAAGCAACCCAGCACCCACTCAGATGATGATCATGATGATTGGAACAAGGAGCAATGGATCAAAACTGATGCAGACTGTAAGTGAATGTATCTATCTTTATTTCCGGCTTATCCAAATAAATTTCAAATTATCGGTTTAGTCTCTAAGTTTGAATTTCGTGTATTTTCTTAAACGTTCAAGTATTGTCTCTGTGTTTTGATTAAAGTTTAATAGACATCCGTTTGTTTGTGAGAGAAATAAAATTTCCTACCTATTAAGTTGTTTATAGATACCTCCGAGTTCAATAAGTATTAATTTCGATTGAAAAATAAGAATTTGATACTCGTTAGAGTAACTTTTTATCATGAACAGCTACACGAAGGTTAAAAATGATACTCGTAACCCTAATGGACCAAAAATTTTCACATTTGTTCTATCTAGTAGACGACTTTGGGGAATTATACAACCAACGAACCTTCTTTATTATGATCCGGTCAGTTTATATAAATGAGAGACAATATATCTATTGATAGGAGGCTTTTGAACGAAACAAAATTGTAGTCTATAACAACCTAAGCCCTCCGCTAGCCGATATTGTTATCTTTAGGTTTTCCTTTTAAAGTTTTCCCTCAACATTTTAAAACGTGTTCCACACCCTATACTAAGTTCTACCTCACAATCCACCCTCCTTGGGGGCCAGCCATCCTTGCTGACATACTGCCTAGTGGATGGCTCTGATACCATTTGTAACAGCTCAAGCCCAACGCTAACAAATATTGTTTGCTTTAGCCTGTTATATATCGTCGTCGGCCTCACAGTTTTAAAACGCATTTGTTGGAGAGAGGTTTCCACACTCTTATAAAAAAAAAATGTTTTGTTCCACTTTCCGACCTATGTGGGATCTCACATAGCCGTGAGTGATTATTTCCATATTGGATTGTATCATACGACTGTGGAGTGATGTGAAGAACGGTCTAAACCTAATCGTGCAGATGAAATCCTCAAAATCTAAATTAAGATTTGAAAATAAATAAATATATGTTTTACAAATAAATATTTTATTTTTATTAAAAAACTATCGGGACAACCCAAATCAATCCAATCCAAAAAAAAATATATAAAATTTGATCTTAAAAAATGTCACGACAGAATACAACTCAATTCAATTCGAAACTCCAAATATTAAATATTTTTAGCAGGTAACTTCCTCGAAAGTTCATAAATCTTCCACGTGAGTAAATACCATTTTAATAATAATTGGAGTAATGGTTTGAGTAATAAAAATATAAATAATAAAAGAACAAATTTACTTAAAAATAAATAAATAAAAAGCAAAAGTCAAATTTGGTGGGGTGTAAAGAGACATTTTTGGCTCACTAACTTTCCAATCTATTGACCGCCGATCCCTCTTCAAACAAGCACGAGTATTTTGACATATCTCCTTTTATTTCCTAGATAATATTTCCACGTGGATTTGATAAATAGATTTATCCACCTTTTATTTTATTTTTTATTTTTAATATTCAATCTTTTCAAAATAAATAAATAAATAAATAAACAGGAAAGTCTTAGAATTATGACGTCTTAAAGAAATTATGACATACATCAAATTTTCTAATTTTTTACTATTTTTATTTGAAATAAAGAAAAGGTTTACATTTTTTCGGCCTAATTTAATTATCCATGTTTTAAACAATTTTTTAAAATTCAAGTAAAAGCTTATTTTATTTTTAAAAGCTTTTATAGCACACGAGAAAATGATTCCAACTTGGTTATATTTTAAAACTATAGTAACTCGATGGCTGATATTTACCAAATATTTTAATTATAATTTTTACTCAAAAATAAATTTTAATGCCCATAGTTAAATTTGACCATCTAGAAGAAAAGACCACGTGCAATACTATATTCATGTTCATGTATGTAACTTTCTCTTTATTTAGGAAGTCGAAAGAAATAAGAAAATTCAAATAGAAAAAAATACACTAAAATATTTTAATTACAAATGGGAGAAGGAACCTTATATAAAATATGTCATTTTGTTAGACGAACACAACTCTCCACAATAGTATATATTGTCCACTTTAAGCATAAGCTCTCATGGCTTTGCTTTGGGCTTCCCCAAAAGGCTTCGTACCAATGGAGTTAGTATTCCTCACTTATAAACTCATGATCATTCCCTAAATTAGCCGATGTGGGACTTCCAAGTGGACAATATCACATCTGTTCATTTAATGTGGTATTAGAGCCATCCAACAACTCCACTCTCTTAAGCCCGAAAAAAACGTCAAATATATTATATTAATGGCAAATTTGTAATATACTTCAATTTTGTCACCCCCGAAAACACTTTAATCTCTAGAGGTGAAAAAATTTCTAACATGAGGAGGTAGAGATAGGCTTAATGGTCAAATAAAATGGACTATGAACAGCGACACAAAATACTTTTCGTGGAGTGCCATATTCATTGCATCCTATTTTTTTTTTATTATTTATTTATTTCCTATTGGATTTGGACAGATTGCCCAATTTGAAACGTTGAAAATTCTGTTGACTTTTCAAACCGACCAGCAATTCAGAGAATTATCATGATCTATTTATTTTTCACTTTCCCGTCAAATAATCCTTTAAATAAACTTTTCTTTTCTTATACAAAATTAAATATAATAATTAAATTTTTTTTAAGCATTATTTAATTTTTTTACAAATATGCTAGCATACACGAAATATAGTTTAGTGAAAATTTTCAAAGTCAAACCGGAATTTAATTATTTTCTAATTTGTTTGATTCAATCATAAACAAATATTATATTAATGTTGAATATTTAATTAATATATATATATATATATATATATATGAATTAAATTATTAAAACCATAAGATAAATAGAGACTACAAATTTATCTATTGTTATTTTTTATTTAGTATAGGCATAAATTCAATATTAAAAGGGAAAAAAATATTTTAAAAATATTATTCATAAATGGAAGATTGGGAAATATAATTTGATTTTTAATTTTTAATTTTGGAATATTTTATTTTGTTCATTCAAAACATGCCCACCGTTTTGCGATTAGGAGCATGTCGTTTCAATTGTGTCCATTAAACAATGCTCATAAAACGTGAAATGAGAAAAGTATTTTGTTTTCTTAAAGTTCCTTTCACACAAAACATAAAACTTGATGTACGTTTCGATGAATGAATCCAAAGAATTTATTAAAAAATATTAAAAATATCAACAATAATTTTTTTTTATAACGCATGTTGCATACTAAATGATATCACAATTTTATTTAAAATAATTAATTGTTAATTATTTTATTTTTATTAGTTTAAGTAATTTTAATTAATTTTTATTTATAATAATTATCATTTTAATTACAAAAATCAAATGTTATAGTAAAATATACTTATAAATCTTATACTACTATAAAAATTTATTAATAAAAACAATAACGTGACTTAAATTTTAATTTAATTTTTATTAATTAATAAGTATAATTTTAGTTTGATTAACCATTCATATTAATAATCATTTTCAACTAAATTATTTTAAAAAAACTAAAAAAATTGATTGTAAATAAATCAAATTGAATAATTAATTATATATATTATAACTCAAAAATCACATATCATTATAAAATAATAATAAATCAAAATGGGAAGAAAAGTACAAAGGTACAATTTCTTTTTGGTTCGGTCAAAACCAACCCATTGTAAAATTATAATAATATTTCTTTTAAAGGCACTTCGATTATGATTTTGAATCCATTAAATCAACAAATTAAATTTTATTTACCCAATTTATCTAATTTTCACAAAATTTATTTACTTTTTAAAAATAAATTCAAATATTTAAGACTTGTTCTCTACTTTTTCTAGAACAATTGAATTAGAATCAACAAAATAAATAAATAAATAAATAAAAACCTCTAATTTTGAGGCAAATTATAGATATATTTTAATAATTATTGCAAAATAATTTGAATATTAAATATGAGTAATTAAAATAAAATATCTCAAAATAATTGAAATTGATCCAACACTAATTTGCTTCACATGACAAATATTTTATTAAAATATATTTATCAATAATTATTTTAAAAGTTATTGTAATGCCAAAAAAATAACCTTAATCATACTAACACGACAAAATAAATAAGTCTCTCTTAATTTGCTGACGTGTCATTTTAACTTCCAACAATTTCTCCCATATCCACAACACAAATCCAACGTTGTTTTTCATGTGACGTACTTTTTATTCTTCAAGTAAATTAATAAAAATAATTTTAAAGGTGAGAATTGATAATTTAATTATAAAATTAAGAGTTTAATTAATATATAATTAAATTAATAGACCCATCTAAATTTTATAATATAAATTAATTTTAATTAAGGGTGTATAGGCAATACGTGGTATTGCTTAATGGATAAAGCAACATAATAAAATTAAAATTAAAATTAAAAAAAAAAATGTTGTCATTATAAACGAGATCTCCTTCTTACTTGCCGTTTACGAATGTTCAAACTTCAAACAAAGTATTATTCAGCCGCCATTTCTGTCTGTCTGTCTCTCTCTCTCTCTCTCTCTCTCTCTCTCTCTCTCTCAGAGATGATGGAAAGTTACCCAGATTTTCTCTCAGCTTCATCGTCTTCAACCTCCCTCTCTTTCCAGAAAATGCTGANTCTTACTTGCCGTTTACGAATGTTCAAACTTCAAACAAAGTATTATTCAGCCGCCATTTCTGTCTGTCTGTCTCTCTCTCTCTCTCTCTCTCTCTCTCTCTCTCTCAGAGATGATGGAAAGTTACCCAGATTTTCTCTCAGCTTCATCGTCTTCAACCTCCCTCTCTTTCCAGAAAATGCTGATTTCTCGAGCTTCCGAGCCCACCGGAATCCATGGAAGTCATTTCCGGGAGGCGGGCATCTCCGGTGGGTTTCCGTTGTTTCCCGACGTGTCGGGGAGCTACATGTCTGTGGGTACGAGGAGTAGTATGAAGGAAGATATGGTTTCGGTTAGTAAAGGGTCAGCGGTGGAGGTGGTGGAGGGAGGAGCGGAGACGACGGAGATGACGGCGGCGAGACAGGGAGATAATGATAAGAAAAAGAAGACGAGAAGCCGGAGATTTGCTTTTCAAACAAGGAGTCAAGTTGATATTCTTGATGATGGATATCGATGGAGAAAGTATGGACAGAAGGGTGTGAAGAACAACAAATTCCCAAGGTAACCTAATTAGTCAATAATTATTTCTTAGCATTAAAATCAACCCCTTAAAAGTCAAATTTTATGGTTAAGTATTGAATAATACCTCCAATTATTAGTAGAAATGTCGTTTTTGAACCGTCACAAATCATATAAACATTAAAAGAAAGAGTCGAGAGAGATTTCTCTCCATTAGCTAAATAAGATTGGGTACAGGGATTATATTTCCCGGCCCTAACCCTTACTACACTGCACCCTAATAGAGAAAAACAACCCGATTCTTGAAAAATTCTCGTCTCGATCCCTGTAAGAATAAATGAAAAATTTTGTGTGAATAGAGAATGAAATAGGAGGCGGAGACGGGGAACCCTTAGCACACTGCACCCTAATAGAGAAAAACAACCCAATTCTTGGAAAATTCTTGTTGGATCCCTGTAAGAATAAATGAAAATTTTTGTGAGAATAGAGAATGAAATAGGAGGCGAGGACGGAGACGGGGAACCCTTATCACATTGCACCCTAATAGAGAAAAACAACCCAATTCTCGTCTGGATCCCTGTAAGAATAAATGAAAATTTTTGTGAGAATAGAGAATGAAATAGGAGGCGAAGACAGGGACGAGGAACCCTTATCACACTGTACCCTAATAGAGAAAAACAACCCAATTCTCAAAAAAATCTTGTCTCGATCCCTGTAAGAATAAATAAATGTTTTTGTGAGAATAAGAATAAAATAGGAGGTGAGGACGGAGACTGGGAACCCTTACCACACAGCACCTTAATAGAGAAAAACAACTAAATTCTCGAAAAATTCTCGTCTCAATCCCTATAAGAATAAATTAACTTTTTTTGTGAGAATAGAGAATGAAATAGGAGGCGAGGACAGGGACGGGGAACCCTTACCACACTGCACCCGAACAGGGAAAGACAATCCAATACTCGAAAAATTCTTGTCGCCGTCCACGTAAGAATAAATGGGAAATTTTGTGGGAATAGAGAATGAAATAGGAATTATTTGTTTGGTATTATATGTTGTAAGAAAAGGCTTGGTTAATGAATTGCAGAAGCTACTATAAATGCACACACCAGGGGTGCAAGGTGAAGAAGCAAGTGCAAAGGCTAACAAGAGATGAAGGAGTGGTGGTGACAACTTACGAAGGCATTCACTCTCATCCCATTCAGAAATCCACAGATAACTTCGAGCATATTTTGACCCAGATGCAAATTTACACTTCTTATTGATTAATTTACAAATATTTACTCGTGTAAAATTTATTACATTTTTTCTATACATATAAACAACTATTTATTTTAGGATGTTTATTGAAATTTTGTTCGAGAAATTTAAAAAAAAAAACGATAAATAATTCATAATTAATGTATTATTTATATTTATATTTATTTCATTTATAACAATGTATTATCCATTACATAAAATTTTAAAATAATAAATAGTATACGATAAGGTTGGATTACTTGTTTTTGTAGTCCTAGTTTTTTATGAGAGGATGATGTTATGATCAATGCAATCAAGAACGGATCGTCGTTGTGCCGTACATTTGAGTAACTACATGCAATTATAGAAAATTGTGTCAGTCAATTTTTATAGGTCTAGGTCTTTGTTCATCGTATGAGGTTGGGTGTTGGAGTCAAACATAATAAATTAGATTTAGATGTCGGGCAATCGAGATTGAATAAGATCGAAATTGAGTAGTGCCACTTGCATGAGCGAGGTGTTGTCTAGGGTTCGTATGGATGTGGGTTACATTCACGAGTTGAAATTCTTTGCTCGTGTCGATTGCAGAGTTAAAAAATAAAAAAATAAAATTCTATGGAATTTAAATATATTCATTTTGATTTTATATTATTTTTATAGTATTTAAAAATTTTGAAACTAAATAATTATAAAATATAAAAACTAAACTGTTACACTTCCATTAAAATCTTAAAACGCAATTTTAGGACTCAAAAAAATTTAAACCTAAATTTATTATATTTAAAAAAAAAAAGAAAAAAAGAAACGAACCGGACGGGTCTAACCCTCGATATTGTCGACATTATAAATTCCCAATTAACCCTCCATCTCTCGAACCCTCGGCTCAAGCTGTCGTATCCAGGTTTTTCTCTGTAAAACTCTGCGTCGTTCTCAAGCAGGGCGGAGAAAAGTTGGTGTTTTTGCAGTTTACCGGCGGCAGAATCGAACGTTATGGGGATGGATCCCGACGCGGTGGCTAAGGCATTTGTCGATCATTATTACTCCACCTTCGACGCCAATCGAAGCGGTCTTGCTAATCTCTACCAGGACAATTCCATGTTGACGTTTGAAGGTCAGAAGATCCAAGGCTCGCAGAATATTGTCGCCAAGCTCACTAGCCTTCCCTTCCAGCAGTGCCAACACTCCGTTAGCACCGTCGATTGCCAGCCTTCTGGCCCTAGCGGTGGCGTGCTCGTCTTCGTCAGCGGCAATCTTCAACTCGCTGGAGAACAACATGCTCTCAAATTCAGTCAGGTAATGTGTTTTCTTATTGAAGATATTGCTTGATTTGTTGCGGTTTCGTGAGCCTTGTGGCTATTGATGTTGTATTTATGGATTGATCTCGGTTGGATCTTGTGTTCTCTTGGAGTTAGCCGATCGATCCTTATTATAGAGTTTCCTTGACTGAATTGATGTTGTGTTTCTCTAATTTATGCGTTTGTGCTCTTGAAGTATCATTAGGTTTTGGGTAATTTGCGTCGTATTTGTTCATCATGTAGATCTAGGGTTTTCGTTAGGATTTTTTGTATCATATTTGGATAACGGTACTGTAGATCAAGCTTGAGACCGTGATATGCTTGTTTGCTACTTTTTATTGTATTTGGTATTTGGCGGGTTCGGCACGTCGAGATGGTTCATGTTTTACTATTGGGTTCTTAGTTTTTTAGAAGAAATCTTGTGGATTAAGTTCATTTGACCATCTTGCTGATTTATCAGCATGGGCCTAGTTAGAAAAAAAGGCACTTGATTATTTAACTCTGAAAAGTTAGTGCTAAACTTGTCCTTAATGGATGCTGCTTTTATCCTTGGGAATTTGTGAGGCGACTAAGAAAGTTCCCCTGCTGTTATGTTTGAATAAAAACGTTGCCTCGTCCCATGTCTTTCTTCTAGTATCTATGCATGTTATGACTTCTCTAGCTTATCATGATGACATCTTTGAGAGAAAGTAATGACGCATTGAATCTGTGATCATGATCTATATTCTCCTTGACTATTTGTTTTAGAATGATGAATCATGAAAGCATTGTTAAAACAAATTAAGGAATGATGGTATTTATGACGGTATATTTTATAGTCTGTGAATAACAATATTAGTGAATATGTATTGTGTGTAACATAATGAAATAGAACACACTGATGAATAGGTATTACTTTCTTGTTTATCTCATTATGAAACAAATTCAATTATGTCGAGAACTTCTGGGAAGAAAGAATTTAGAATTTGTTAATATATGTGCAAGATTGGAAAAGAAGGCACAGTTTTTAATAGGTAACTACAGGACATGAACTTATGGCTGAACGATATGAACAATTCTCTTTTTTGTTGTTAGCTGTGAATCCATGTTCTTCGTAGGATTTGGTTAGGTTGTTCAACTCTGTCCTTGAGTTTTAAAGGGCTTAAATTGCTTAGTAAATATTTCTAACCAAAATGTATTTACTTTGTGCTTTTAGATGTTCCATTTGATGCCAACCCCACAGGGAAGCTTCTATGTGCTGAATGACATTTTCCGACTGAACTATGCCTGAAGTTGAGATTAGTTCATGGCATTGGGAGGCCTGAAATGTGAGGTTATTCAACCAGTTTGTTAATCACCCTTCAGTTTTTTTAGACATTTTAAATTGGAACTTGGATTATATCTTATCGTGCTTATGCTTCAAATTGTGTGCCTATGCAAGGTTGAATTTCTTGGTTGTCATTGAGAATTGATGAAGTAGATTACTTTGTTCAAATTCTAGTGATTTGCTCAATACTCTTCCAATTCAAGTGATGAAACAGTGTGTGCTTATTCGAATGAGAGTGTATTATATGCAATTATACCTGTGGAAAAAATAATGTTTTATATTCATTCATCACATAATGTTGATAGAACTTCCACGACATGGAAATTGAAATATGAATGTTCAGAATAAAATTGATTCCACCACAACGGCATCACACAATGGAGCATGTTGGTGATCGAATGGAATGGAATGGGAAGGACGTTTGATGTTGATCGAGTGAGAGAAAGCCAAGCTGAAAGTAAAGGCAATAGCTAAACGGGATCCCGAGTAAAGGCAATAGCTAACGGGATCCTGAGCTTACAAGTACTTGTTTGTAGATGCTATAATAGAGGTGTCTATGAAATAGGGATGAGAAATCGTTTTCGTTTATGTCACCTATTTCAATCTCTATTGATGAAATTTTCATTTATTTTTGTAGGGAGAGTTGGAAAATTTGGATTGGGTTCTTGACAGGAATTATTTTTACTAGGGAGGGAGTATAATTTTCTTTTATTTTTCATTCTTACCCATTCGAAGTAAGTACTTGTAAGGTTGGAATCTTGCAAGTTAAATAGATGGTAGATTATGAGTTATGAGTTAATCCAGGAATTATTTATATAAATGGTTGTGATTATTTATATAATTAGTTGAAGTAACGTATGCTAATATGAAAGCGAATAGAGTCGTTGTCCAATGAAAGTGGTATAATTAAATACATCTCTAATCACCTATAATTTGTCATGTTTTGAAGAACGCCCAATTATAAAAACAGCATAAACCAGAGGCAGATGACAGTAGCAAAAGCAAAGAGAAAGAAGAAGAATGGCGGATTGGGGCCCTGTTCTTGTGGCAGTGATTCTGTTCATTCTGCTATCGCCGGGGCTTCTGTTCCAAGTCCACGGCGCCGACAAGTTCATCCAATTCGGCAACTTTGAGACCAGCGCTACCTCCATTTTTCTTCATTCCCTCATCTTCTTTGCTCTCTTTTGCCTCTTCACTCTCGTCCTCCATCTTCATATCTACGTCTGATTCCATCGTTCTCTCATCCATTCTTACTTGTAATGGATCTTTCAATTCATCATTTTTATTTTCGTTTCGCACCACTTTGTATCGATGTTGTAGTTATTTAACTCTCCTTATTTGACGTGAGATTATGTTTGTATTCTTGCTTTTATTCTCTCCATCCTTTTCCCGACATAGATTTTTCTCTCTTAACCCGTCTCTTCCACTCTTTCTTTTAAAATCAAAATCAAAATTTACCTAAATTCAAGAAAATTAAGCCACACTTGAGTAAAAGATGGATACGTTAATGAAACATGGAGTGCGAGGGCATGATGGGGCCATCAGGAATTGAATCCTACTCGTTTAAGTCTCAGACTAATTTTTTGAAAACTCACCCACACCCAAAATAAATTTTAGTTATTTATTAATATTTATATTGAAATTATAATTTCTCCCTTAATTTTGCTATAATTTGTTAAAATAATAGTGTGAAAGATAGATAGAAAATTGTAAGGAGGTAGACCAAATTACTAATTTATTATTTCATGTGGGTCGTCATATTATTTATTATAAGTATTGCATATGGATTAATTAAATATATATATATATATATATATATACACACTTTGCATATGGGTGAATTTTTGCATTATTTAATGGCTACCTCTATCCATACTTTATATACAATGACTTGATTGAAGTATGATTGAATAAGGATAGGAATCATTAAATCTAAAAATTATGATTTTTTTTTTTATTTTACTAATAATTTATTAATTGACTTAATTTAATGTGAGGCATTCAAGATAGAATGCTCGGGAAAAAACAAATGACATATACCACGATTATTGTCTAGTTGTGGATGTTGAAAGTGTAGATACTAATATACGAAGTGACAATGAAAGCTTAAGTTCAACAAAGAATACAGACAAATAAAAGAACGAGTTCGAGTTTTGTTGTATTTTTTAGGAGTAATAATGATTTGAAGAAACTTGTCTACACAGGTGGCATTCAAACGAGCTTTTCGTTTAAATACAATAAGATCTAGCAAGAATAATTCGTTATACAGTGATACCACTTGTCACAATCGCACTCTTATGACAACGGAACAACAATTATACAACACTTGTTCTAACCTATCGAACAAACCAAGCCTTCAGAAATTAAAGACTTTGTCACATTTATGAGACTGCTTCGAAAACTGGGTAAAAAGTGAAAAAGGGCATTTTCACGTATCACGACCAGATATAAAAGGCGGTGGGCGGAGGCGCACTCGATGAGTCAGATTTCAGAAACCGAAGCACAGAAAGGTAGGAATTATGGCGGATTGGGGCCCAGTTTTCGTGGCTGTGGTTCTGTTTCTTCTACTATCCCCTGGCCTTCTGTTTCAAGTCCCCGGCCACCATCATTTCATCCAGTTCGGCAACTTCCAAACCAGCGGCGCCTCCATTTTCATCCATTCCCTCATCTTCTTCGCCCTAATTTGCCTCTTCACCTTCGTCCTTCAACTTCACATCTACCTCTAATCCTCCCTAATCGCAATCGCAATCGCAATCGGATCGCGCTTCTTCGAAATTCCAGGTATATATTCTCTGTTTCTTCGTTTGATTCTGCTTGTGTTTCTTACTGCTCTGTCTGCAACTCATCTTCGAAATCTCGAGATCGATTTCATGTTGCGTTTCTGTTTAACGGATTCGGCGAAGCCATATTGTTGTAATTTGTGTTAGTTTGAATGATTTCAGTATTCACAGTCAATTGATTCCTAGTCCATGTGATATATTCCAGATTTTGGATTCACTTCTTAGTATATTAATTGATTAATCTATCAAGTTTATTTCAATCGGTGAACCTGTGATGATGAACACATGGAATCACAAAAATCAATTGAAACATTTCTTTGGACGAATAGTGATTAGCAAAAGATAAGTCTCAAGTCAAGTGATGGTAAGCGTTAGGTCAAATTATTCATACATTATTATTTCATGTGGGTCAGGTTATTTATTATATATTTATAAGTATTTTCAAAGTGGGTGGATTTTCTCATTGGTTCATATCATTCCTTCGTATTTTCAATTCATCTCTTTATGCTACCAAATATGCTCCACCAAACATTTCTTTTTCCGTTTAATTGCAAATTAATCCTTATAATTTCAAATATTAAAATTATTCCATATTATTTGCTAAAATTTCTTATAACTAGCTTCTTCCTTTTAAATATTAAATACAAAATTTTAATTTTCTTTGTAGGGTATAGATTTTAGTTTTATTGATTTTTTAAAATTATGTTTTGATTTGTTTTTTATTTTTTATTTTTTATATTCGTCTATTTAATAAATTTTATTTTAGTATTTCGTATGAAATAAATTCATGTCACATCGACTTTATAATTAATAAATAATTTCATATCGACAGGTAGAAAAGATAAAATCAACTTTTTGTTAGTTATAATAACGAAAAAATAAAATAAAAGTTACAGATAAATTATTGAAACGTTAATTATTAAAAAAATATTTTCTTCTCATTATTAGTTAGGTTAGGTTAAGAGATTTTTATTAATAGCTGAAATTTAGATAGCCAACTAAGTGACTTCATAGAGTTAGAAGTAAAATTAATTAATTATAAAAATAAAAAATAAAAAATAAAAAAATAAAAAGGAAGAAAGAATTCTATGGAGTGGGTTTTGGTGATGTAAGTAACTTTAATAAATTCAGCTTTTTTTTTTCTTTCTTCTTTTTTGATAATAATAAATGGAGCTCTTACCAAATACATTGACAACCCAACTAATATGGGACATTTTAATTATTAAAAAAATTTATGTTCATCTTCTTTCTTCGAGAAATTGTTTATTCATTCGAAGTTGAAGGATAACTTGTCTTCGTCTTGCTTTATGGGATCGATTCTGGCTTAAACTAGTATAAGATTGAATTAAACAGACCTACATATTCCTACTCTATCTAAATTCATTGTTTTCCATTTCGTCATGATTAACACTTAAATTTAGAGTAGAGCGAACAAAATAACCTACATGTAAAGTTATTCCATGCAATGATACAAGTTTACTCACCTGTAAAAATATTAGAGTATCGTTTACTGTTCTAGTTCACGACTCTTATATTTACGGAATGAACCATGGAAGGAATTGAATTGTTCATGTAAGTCTAAGCATTTCAAACTTTGTAGGGTTCATATCAGCAAAACCAATGCTTGGATCATTACCCTCCTTAATCCCCTGCCTCACCCTCTCCACTCTCTCAAGAATCCCTTTAACAGAAATATCAAAAGCATCCTCAAAACCCTCTAATCTCGATCTGGGGTCTGCATAAATCACACCAGGAATCATTCCTATCAACTGGTTTCTCATACCCACAATTGCTTTACCAGAGATTCCCTCCAGAACCTTACTAACATTCACCTCTTTCCCTTTAACCATCGGTATGAAAACAGAGTACTTCTTGTGATCCTTTGGAAAGTGCCAAATGTACTGAGCATACGCCGTTCCAGAGTGGAAGAAAACAGGAATGCATCCAGCTATAATGGCATCAAAGATCGATCTTCTCGTGAATGAGTCCCCTGGTGGCTGCAGGCAAAAAACAGAGCTCAAAAACGTGCTCATCACTGTCTCTGGGTCACCACATTTCTTCTCCCCAGGGATGCAGGCCAAAAACGAGCAGCTTTTTGAGGCCTTGCACTGGCTTATCAGCTCCCCTCTAATGGAGGTTTCTTGCGATGGCCTTGGCCCTCCTATGAACGCGAAAAGGAAGGGCCTCCTCTGTTTTTTCACCTTCTTCTTCCATTCTGTGATTTGCGAGTCGCTTGAAGGGTGGAAGTCAGTGGGATATGGGATTGCGAAATCATTGTTCCAATACGCTGTTTCGATTGTCAGCATCGTCATGTTCTTGGTTTCTGGTAAAAGCATGAGCTTTGAGCCCCAATCTGATTCCTGTCCATTGTCCCTTCTGAAATCCCAAGTGATTCTTCCTCCAATCAAGAAATGGTCTCTACCCCACATGGCTTTCCACTCTGTTCTTCGTGATACCCATCTCGCCATTTCAATTGACCCTTCGTCTCTTACTGAGGCATTGAATCCCCAAAGGTAAGGTCCAACATCAAGCCCTGCATAGAACGGCACAAAAATCGCTGAGGCTTTAGAGGAATCCTTCGTTAAGCATTTGTATTGCTTCATTCTGTTATGGAAAATCACTTCCAATGCGAATTGGTTCGTGAAATACCATCCTTTATCGGTTAATACTCGTTTGGAATTTTCAACTTTTGGGCCTAATCCCCTGTTTTCCCACACGAATCTGCAGATTTCTGACCATTTCATATGAGGTAATTTGCAGCTCTTAGCCAAACCTTCATTGAATTTCTTGGGAAGATTATGAATGTAAATGTATCTCCCTTTGCATGAGGAATCCTCCGTTTTGAATCGGGCTTTTTTTGATTTGGTCTTGGTTTTGGTTTTGGTTTTGCTGGATCTTTCTTTGTGACGAGCAGCTTTTTTTCTTGATCTTTTGGCTGGTGGCGAAATGGAGGAAGAACTGATATCAGTTTTCACAATGGCTTCTTCTGGTTCTTTCATGATCTCAGCTTCGACAATGGTTTCTTCTGGTTTTGGATCAATGGAGTCGTTTAGAGAAATGGGTTGTGATGAATTTGCATAATCATCGGTTATGGCAGTGGCTTCATTTCTTCTTGTTTCAAACAAGGCAGTGTAATCAAGGAAGAGCAATATTGAGCATAGAACGAAGGACATCAAAGCAACAAAAGGGATCGGATTAGTACACTTTGGTAATATGATCTTCTCCATTTTTCATCATCAGCACACGATACGCTACCTAGAATCTCGAGACAACTTTGTAACAACGATGCCTCCCAATGCAATGGGTTCAACAAAATAGCTCCATAATTTCGAATGGCATAGATTCGTGTAACATCGTGATATCGTATACGGAGGAGGCTGGCGCCTGAAGGTGAATAGGCAACGCCTGTCACTATAACGATGGCATGAACCAAGAACACGTTCGGTTGAAAGGAGACTAAAAGAGAGGAAGGTGAGGAGGATTTTGAGTGGAATCAGCCATAGAAGGCAAAGCATTTACGTCCTTCAATAGAACCTTCTAAACATAACCATTTTGTAATCTCACCATCCAATTAATGGATTATTCTTTCCTTTCCTTTCCATTTTTGTTTTTAGGTTTTAAAATTAGAATGATTATAATTGTAAGGTTCAATTTTAACCAAAAGAATAAATCAAATTCAAAAGAAAACCCAATAATTATGGGACCATGTTGGGGAAAATAAAGAGAAAAAAAAAATCGAGTTGAAAACGAGAAAAAAAGGAACGGAATCGCTTGACCCATTTTCCCTCCTTAATCTCATCATCGATTGAGATCGAGACTAATGAAGCCTCTTTCGCCTTGTTCAGCTCCCCACGAGTCTCCTCAATATTTAAATTAGCTTAACCGAAGTACTTTTTATTATATTAGTTTTATAAATTTTGTATAATTATAATGCATTTATCAATGAACTTTTTAATAGAGGTATAATTATGTTTGAATAAATAATTATAAAGAAAATCAATTTTTTTTTACCCTAAATTATTTCAATTAATTTAAGTATAGTTTATAGATTACTATTTATTAATTAGTTTTAATAAATACACCATTTTACATCTATTCAATTTTATTCATTTTAACTATATATATATATATATATATATATATATATATATATATATATATATATATATATATATCCAAAACGAATTAACCATTTAAATTTAAAAAAAAAAATCATGAAAGCCATAAATATCAAATACCAAATTCAAATTATAATTCAAAATTTTTATCTTTAATTTTTTTTAAATAACAATTTTATGCAAAAGGAAATATTTATATTTAAAATCATATATATATATATATATATATATATATATGTTGTAATATTCTTAGAAAAAATAAACAAAATTCAAATTCAAATACCAAATTCAATTCAAATTCAAAATTTTTATCTTTAATTTTTTTTAAATAACAATTTTATGCAAAAGGAAATATTAATATTTAAAATCAAATATATATGTAATATTCTTAGAAAAAATAAACAAAATTCAAAACTTTTAAAAGATAACAATTTTATCTAAAAGAAAATGTTTATATTTTGAAAATCCATAAAATATATTTTTTTTCGGATAATATATTTTTTAAAAAATAAATATAAAAGATTTGTTTAAATTTAATGTGTTTCAATATTTTCCTCCATAAATAGACATAAACAGAGATATTTTCAAAAAACAAATAAATAAATAATCATGGATAAGAAATTGGATAATTCAGTAGAAACAGTCTTCTAAACTATTTTTAGCCAATTTTCTTATCTTCCTCAATCCAATTAACTCTCCCATTCTTCACTGACTCCTTTGTCTATAAAATCTCTGCAACCATTCACTGCAATCGATCAATTTCATCGTCTGTGAATTCATTTATAAACATGCCGGCGGGAGGTTTTTCCGGTAGTCATGGCGGCACAGAGTTCGAGGCCAAGGTCACTACGGCGGTGATTATTTCCTGTATAATGGCAGCCACCGGAGGGCTCATGTTCGGTTACGATGTCGGAGTTTCCGGTAATTTTTAATGCTTTTTTCTAATTAATTTTATGGTGTTCTTTTGATCAACAATGGCGATGCCGGTGCAGGCGGAGTGACGTCGATGCCGTCGTTCTTGAAGGAGTTCTTCCCGGTGGTGTACGAGAAAACCCAGCAACACGCCATGGACGACAGCAATTACTGTAAATACGACAATCACAGCTTACAATTGTTCACTTCTTCACTCTATCTCGCGGCCTTAACCGCTACTTTCTTCGCTTCTTACACCACCAGAGTCCTCGGTCGGAAACTCACCATGCTTATCGCCGGTGTGTTCTTCATCGTCGGCACCGTTCTTAACGCCACCGCTGTCAGTCTCCTCATGCTTATCCTCGGTCGCCTTGCTCTCGGCTGCGGCGTTGGATTTGCCAACCAAGCTGTCCCATTGTTCTTGTCGGAGATAGCTCCGACGAGGATTCGTGGAGCCCTGAATATCTTGTTTCAATTTGATGTCACTGTCGGCATTCTCTTCGCTAATCTCATCAATTACGGCACATCCAAGTAAGAACAAATCATACCCAGAATTTAATTTTGTAAGATATTGAATTTTTCAAATGAATTGTGGAACAGGATTGCAGGTGGATGGGGATGGCGGCTGTCATTAGCTCTGGCTGGCATTCCGGCAACCTTATTGACTGTCGGAGCGTTATTGGTCGACGACACTCCGAACAGTTTGATCGAACGTGGGCATTTGGAGAAAGGAAAAACCGTTCTAAGAAAAATCAGAGGAACAGAGAACATTGAGCCAGAGTACATGGAAATCGTCGAAGCCAGCCGCATTGCCCAAGAAGTGAAGCACCCATTTAAGAATCTCCTCATGCGACAAAACCGCCCACCATTGGTGATTGCTATAATGTTCCAAATCTTCCAGCAGCTCACAGGAATCAACGCCATCATGTTCTACGCGCCGGTTCTGTTTAACACATTGGGCTTAGGCAACGACGCGTCGCTATACTCTGCTGTGATAACAGGGGCTGTCAATGTCCTCTCGACATTGGTATCAATTTACTCCGTCGACAAGCTCGGTCGGCGAGTGCTGCTGTTGGAAGCTGGAGTTCAAATGTTCATCAGCCAAATGGTGATCGCCGTCGTGTTGGGGTTAAACTTGGGGGACAACACGAATAAGATGTCGCAGGGGACGGCGATTGTGGTGGTGCTGATGGTGTGTACTTTTGTATCGTCGTTTGCTTGGTCTTGGGGTCCGTTGGGATGGCTGATTCCGAGCGAGACGTTCCCGTTGGAGACGAGATCGGCTGGGCAGAGTGTGGCGGTGTGTATGAACATGTTGTTCACGTTCATCATAGCTCAGTCGTTTTTGTCGATGCTGTGCCATATGAAGTTTGGGATCTTCCTGTTCTTTTCTGGGTGGGTGTTGTTAATGTCGCTTTTTGTGATCTATTTGGTGCCGGAGACGAAGGGGGTTCCGATCGAGGAGATGACGGAGAAAGTGTGGAAACAGCATTGGTTTTGGAAGAGATTTATGGACGGTGTGGATGAGGACAGAGAGGGGAAGGATGTAGTTTAGGAGAGGAAAGTTTTGATTTTTTTTATTTTTTATTGCTTTTATTTGTTGTTTTGTTGTTTAGCTTTCGATTTTTTTAAGAATTGTTGTCGAAGGAAATTAATAAGTTTTGAGATTTTGAGATTCTATTTGTTAGCAAATTTAAATATGAGAGAGTTAAAAATATGTTTGATAATATAATTTTATGAATTTGTTTTATCATAGTTTTTATTATAATTTTATATTTTTGTTGAATAAATAAAATGTTAAATCAGTGTTTAAAAATAATTTTATAATTTCAAAACGAGTCTATATGAATGTGGTTCTCATTTTAACTTGAAATCGGTAACATATGAAAATACAATACTAGTATCTGTAGCTAAATATGTGAGATTTTGCGTTGGTTGAAAATGAGAATGAAACATTCATTTATTAGGGTGTGAAAACGTTCATTTAACGGGCCAAAACGATACTTAATAGGTCAAAGCGCACAATATTTACTAGCAGTAGGTTTTGACTGTTACAATGTGTTAGTAAGGATGTTACTAGCTCGTCCCTTGAAGAGGATGCTAGCTGTAGACTTTAGCTGATGCTAGCGGTGGTAGACTTTAGCTTTAGCTATTACAACGTCAAGGACGCTAGACTCTAAGAAATGGATTGTGATCCAAGTAGAACGACTCTACTATTTAAATAGCGGTTTGGTCAAAATCAAATAGTCAACCAATTTTGTAGGTTAACTAACCAAACTAAGATAGTTAGTTGGATCTAGCTCTATAATTGGTGGATTTATTACACACTTGCTATTATTAAGTAAGAGAATTTTATTCTAACATTTAAAATAGACTATTTTAAAAATCTCAGCTTCCAAGATAATTACTAACTTTAAAAAGCTTGAAAACTTTATACTATAAAAATTGGACCTTTATTGATGAACATGGGAAGGGTAGCCAAAATCAGGCGGGTACGTGCAATTCTTACCAAAAAAGTTGTGAAAATTCAGTAGAAGACAAGCCAACACGTGGAGATAAAAACGGAAACCTTTCTTCTTTTCCCACTCCGATGCATCAGATCAAACATGACTGGAAAGGCAGCGGATCGTTGTAATTGGTTTTGCGGTTCATAGCTTCTTCTGTATTGGGTATGCTTCTTTTTTACTTCAAAATTGAAAAAAGATGATTAATTATTAGTTAAATTCACGTGGCCACATTTAATCTGGAGATTGATTGCCTCATAATTTTAAAATATCTTCCATCCGTTCGGAACTTGAGCGGATCATCTTGCCTGAAATCGTTTTGGGTTGATTTGGGAATGCTTGCAGTGATACCAGTGGCGCTTCGATTCTTCGAGGAATAATGGGTTCCCTTCGCGCTCCGCATTGCTCTCTAGCTTCTTCGCATGTTCATTTGTCTGACAGATTCTCACTCTCACGGCCTCAGCTGCGATGGCGTAAGAACCCTTCTTTTCGTTCGACGAAATTTTCGCAACCTGGGGTTTTCTCTCCATTTTGTAATCGCGATTGTCCATGGAAGCGCGGCTCTCAGATCGTTTGTGGAGTTTTATCCGCTTCTCAAGAAGCCATCAGGTTAAGTCGGCGCCCTTTCTTCTTTTCTCTTGCTTACGATTGAGACTTTTTTTGAGATGGTGTTGGGATTTAACAGGGAAGGTGAAGAGCAGAAGATGATCGGGAAGGTTCTTCTGAAGGTGAGGTTGGATCATCAAGTTAAATTTGGGGAGTCTGTGGTAATCTTCGGGTCGTCTGAAGAATTGGGATCATGGAAAAACCCTACGCATCTGAAATGGAGTGAGAAGGGGTGGGTTTGTGAATTACTGCTCAGAGGGGATGAGTCAGTGGAATTCAAGTTCGCCGTTGTTAAGAAGGATGGGAGTTTGTTGTGGGAATCTGGAGATAATCGGGTTCTCCAGTTGCCTAAGGTTGGGAGCTTTAAATCATTTCATCGATGGAATAAAACAGGGGAGGGTGTGGAAGTGTTGCCTTTGGATGCAGAGGAGAGTAATGGAGGATATCAAACGTTGGAGATCAATGAAGGAGATGAAAAGGACAAGAATATTGAAGCTGGGAATGCGTCTTTGGTTGAAGATGAGGCCAGTCCTTTTGTTGGGCAGTGGAAAGGGAAGGATATCTCATTTATGAGGTCTAATGAACATCGAGACCGAGAGTCCGAGAGGAATTGGGATACTTCTGGTCTTGCGGGGTTGGCTCGACAGTTGGTTGAAGGAGATAAAAATGCCAGGAGTTGGCGGAAGAAGGTACTTTACTTTCCGATCCGCGATTTTCTTACTTTATTTCGAGTTTAGCTGATAGATGCGGATGCCTCTCATGAACAATTTAATTTAGATAGGCATGAATCTTGATGGAAAGTAGCTTAAACGATCAAATGTTACAGGCTTTTTAAACACATCTGTTGGTCATATGTAGGAACAAAGCTAAGTACAATGTCCTTATGAACAACTTGTCAGTTCTTGGTATATTTGTAATGTTTTTTATTCATTTGATCTTGGAAGTCTTCGGCTAACTTTTGGGTAGTGTTTGTTGAGTGATGCCTATATTGTTAGGTTTAGTTAGTTAGAAGAGTAGTGTGATGGAGATAAGGATGAGTGAGAGACTAAACCGAGTTGAAAGGTCACCCACCTTTGAGGGGCACAAGTACACATCCGTGCCTCAGAAGAGTGAGCCTGTAGTTGTGCGATTTAAGACGAGAGTTTTGATATTGAGGGTTTTGGCGAGAATTATGCTACAGAGGAGGACTAAATGTAAAGACAAACACGAGACGTGGACATAATATAACATTGACACAGTGACATGTTTATTTCTAAGAATCTAAGTCGTGAAAATGTTCATACATTTCAACGATTCTCATAATGAAAATATGTTCTAGTTTAGGATGCTTATCATCATTTATGATGCCATGTTTGGAAATAGCTTATTTCCTATTCAAAGTGTATAGCTCTGTTGTTTTCTTGATATGGGCCTTTACTGTACTTTTCATGGAGTTTTGGTGGGTTTGTTTAACTTTCTAGCTTGAGTTGTAACTTTTCAGTCAATATATGTTTACCTCTAAGAATAAATATATTTTCCGACTCTTACTCGTGCAGCTTGAAGTTGTGCGTGAATTATTAGTTGAAAATGTGAACGCTGAGGAGCGCCTGGAGTCGTTGATATATTCTGCTATCTACCTCAAGGTTTTCTTCGACGTCTTGTTTTATTAATCTTTTTCTTTTTTTCCCTTCTGTGTACTCCTATATTCTCAAGATCCTTCTTGTTCAGTGGATAAACACAGGTCAAATCCCTTGTTTTGAAGATGGAGGTCATTTCAGGCCAAATAGGCATGCTGAAATTTCTAGGATTATATTTCGCGAATTAGAACGATTGTCTGCCCAGAAAGACATTTCTCCCGAGGTCTACTACTGCTACTAACTTCTATGGTTTACCCTCTATTTTCGATTTCATAATTGGTTTTGAAATGTGGCTCCGTTTCTAGGCTCTTTGGTTTTCTTTCGTGTATGAAAGCTTCATTTTTCGATACAACAGAAAATGAATTGATGACCTTTTAACACGTCCAATTTTTATACTCATCGCCTTACCTTTTGACTCTGCTTCTCTCAGCTAAAATCAGTTTTCTTTTCTTTTCATATCCAGGTAGCCCTCATTATTCGAAAAGTTCATCCGTGTTTGCCATCTTTTAAATCAGAATTTACTGCATCTGTTCCTTTAACACGTATACGAGATATTGCTCATCGGAATGATATCCCGCATGACCTCAAGGTAATCCCTTGAAGACTGTCAATGTCTGACAGATCTTTCTTTTGCTAGTGATCCCTATTGGTTCATTGGAGAGTAGAATGTATAGTTTTTTTTATTGAGGTTTCACATTTTAGCAAGAAATCAAACATACAATACAAAACAAGCTTCATCGCAATGCTGGTCCAGAAGACTTAATTGCCACAGAAGCAATGCTTGCAAGGATAACCAAGAACCCCGGAGAATACAGTGAAGCCTTCATAGAGCAGTTCAAAATATTCTGCCGAGAATTGAAAGATTTCTTCAATGCTGGAAGGTCAGATAAAGAATCTTATTACTTTCCTTCCTTCATCCTGTCTTTCTTAGGTGTTCGTGTTTGATGCGCTGCATGTACAGAATTATATATCGAATGTATTGCTTTCTTAGGTGTTCATCCTTTCTCTCTCTCTCTGTCTCACACACACACACACATTATAATGATATTGTACTGATATCAAAGGCATGTACGTACATCATTTTGTAAATGATAGGCGACATCTTCATTGCTCGATCTGTCAAATGAAATCTTGATGATTAGTATGAAATAATCACAAACCTTGAGAATAGTTTAATATATAAATTTGTTTGAACTTGGGGCTAAGACATACATCTTTTCCCTTCTATAAACAAGTTGTTTGAAATCCAGTAAAATATCTTTATGATGAATCAATTTATAGCGCAAACCCAATAGCAATACTCTTTCTGCAAATGAGAAGTTTTTGCTATTTTCAGCCTTGCAGAACAACTTGAATCAATCAAGGAGTCTGTTGATGAACGTGGCTTGTCAGCTCTTGGCTACTTTTTGGAGTGCAAGAAGGTAATTTTTTTTTTTTTTTTTTTTTTTAAAAATTTAATGAGAAAATTGATTAACTAGAATGCAATTTATCTTTTCAACTCTTGTTTAAGATATTATAATTTGCAACATTTTCTTCTCACATGCACATGAGCTTTCAATTCTCAAATTCACACTTCCACAAGAGAACTTAAGAAATAAAAAACTTTTACTATCGATGAAAGGATTCGGGTTGCTTAATAGGTCTTGGTCGTGGGATTTTTATGGGAGAAAAGAATCACGTATTCTGTTTTAATTCTCGTTGCTGATTTTTAGATGTGGGGTATTTCATCATTATAATAAATGTGGTAGGGAATTTTGTTTCCCACAAATTTTTTTTAATGTTTGGTAGAGAATTTTTAGATAACTAGGTTGAGTATGAAGAGATGGTATTTTGTTTCCAGAGCTTGGATGCTGCAGACGAGTTGGGTAGTTCTTTCCAAAACCAAAGCACTGACCTGGTTTTCAAAACCATCCAATCCTTGAATGCTTTGAGAGAAATACTCGTAAGAGGTCTTGAAAGTGGCTTAAGAAATGATGCTTCTGATACTGCAATAGCCATGCGCCAAAAAGTAAGCTAACTGAAAGTATTTATTTATAGAACAATCAAGTTGAAATTATTTACATGCCTTATTTTCTGCCCTTTTGTGCAAGTACAGTGGCGTCTTTGTGAGATTGGGCTTGAGGACTACTTATTTGTTCTTCTTAGCAGGTACATATTTTTTGAACTTCCTAGAGGCTTTTGTCTTGTCTGTTGTAGAGGCCTACGGTACATCGTAATTGAATTGTTTAATTCTCTAGGAAATATGTGACAGTGGTGAGGCTTTTTACTGCATAACATTTACACGGCCGTCCGAACTTAGAGATAAAGTTGACCGTAGTTGGAAGAGGCAGTAGCCTACTACAAGTGAAAACTTTTTATTGTTTTTAAACATAGATATCTTTTGGATTTTTCTCCCTGTTTAGGCTATCCTAATTTCTTTTAACTTGTGAAGGCATTTTTAGGGAAACATTTGATGTTAGCTCTAGGAGTTGTAGGGTGAAGAGGATTTTAAGTTCTAATTCTCTAGCAAACTGAAATGTAATAATGTTTGAGTGAATCACTCTCTTGAGTTAGTTGTCGTTCTTCGCTGTTTTTTTTTTATTGTGCTCATCAGTTTAGGATTGGGTTTGGCTGTCATGGGATCATCTCCACATATCTCCAAACTGAAAGTTGATTTGTTCTGATGATCTCTAATTTTCACTGCTGTTAATAGATTTCTAAATGTGCTCGAGGCAAAAAGGGGTGCGGATTGGCTGGCAGAAAGTGTGAAGTCAAAGAACGTAAGCTCTTGGAATGATCCACTGGATGCCCTTATTTTTGGTACCCATCAGCTGGGTTTATCTGGTTGGAAGCCAGAAGAGTGTGTGGCCATTGAAAATGAGATTTGTGCTTGGAAGGAGAGAGGTCTTGCTGAAAAGGAAGGTAACGGTTGTCTTTAGTAAAACATATCAGCTGGATTAACTTCTCGTTCCTAAACGATCGAGTCCTATTTTTCCGTCCTCTCTAAATTGCCGTTGCCTTAGCTTCGACAGCTCTTCTTGTTGGCAAAAAAACAATAAAATTCATCCTTAGGTGTAAATAAGTGAGCTTAGTGGTAGACAATGTGATCTAGGAGCTGAAAAATATGAAGTGAGTTACCCGAATTAAGGTGTTTGGGCTTTATAGCTCTAATCAATTGACATTTACAGCAGTCAAATCTAAAAGTGTAGTTAAATTCTGTTGATCGACTTGATTTATATGCTTAGCTAATCACCTCAGGATTTTGTTAATTTTGATTAATGAAGGAAGTGAAGATGGCCAAAAGATTTGGGGATTGAGGCTTAAGGCTACTCTTGATAGAACACGGAGGCTGACTGAAGAATATTCCGAAGCACTTCTTCAAATATTCCCTGAGAAAGTTCAGGTATAAATACATCTATTATTCATAAATACCACAAGAACTACTCAGTTAGATGGTAAGTTCATGAACAATGAATTCAACCAATATCCTTTGTGGTGTTGTGGGCAACCAGAAATTTCCAAGTAGCTGTAGTTTCTGTGGAATATCACCATTTTAAATCCAATCTTTGTCATAGACTTCTATAAAGGTTTATATGGTTCTTCTAATCGTTTTTTTTTAATATTTTAGTGCGATAGTTCGTAACATTCTACCGAATCTTCGATTGGCCTTCATTTCAGGTGCTTGGAAAAGCATTTGGGATCCCTGAGAACAGCGTGAGAACGTATGCTGAAGCTGAAATTCGTGCTAGGTATAATGATTTTGGTAATTTTATTTTATTCTTCTTTATTACTGTTTGTAGACCAAGAGTTGATGCTGAATCCTGTTGGGAAACTCTAGTGTAATTTTTCAGGTATCCAAGCTTTGCACTATTCTTTCGAAAGCAGTCAGAAGCGTACTTGGATCGCAGGGTTGGGATGTTCTCGTGCCCGGATCTGTCGTAGGAACATTTGTTCAGGTGCTCTTATATTTATTTGTTTTACAACAATTAAGCATTGAAGTAAAGAGGAAGTTCATAAAGAATTTAAGCGAGGCTCATCACGAACATTGCAATCTATCTCATCATATTAACACATTAAACCCCATAACTTACTTAAGCTGGAAATTGCATGTAACCATATGTAAACTTTAGAGAAAAATAACAGAATCTTTAGAGAGTCTTAGAGGCCACGCCAGGTTCCATGTTTCTTTTTGGGTGTCGCTAACGAACAATTTCTGTAATTATTCGCTAGGTCTGATATGAGCCCCTTTTTTTAGATAAGAGTAGAGTCTGTAACTGTAGTGTACGTTATCCTCACGTAAAAAACGCTCTTGATGATTAAGCCGCCTATGCTATGTTTCGCTCTAAAACAAAGATTGAACTGTGTATGCAAATTAGCGCCGTAAGCAACCGAAATATTATTCAAAGGTACATGGAGTATTTGTTAGAGCTTTACCATTGTGCATCTGTAATTGTGAGTGTGCCTTCAGGTTGAGAGGATCGTCCCAGGGTCTCTTCCAACATCCATAGAAGGACCTGTTATACTTGTGGTTAACAAAGCTGATGGTGATGAAGAGGTTTGAAGCTAAAATATACCCTATCACTCTCCCTATCTATGGTGCCGTTATTGTTCTTCATCTGTTGTTAATGTTGATGATTTGCAGGTAACAGCTGCTGGGAGTAACATAAAAGGAGTTGTGCTACTACAGGAATTACCTCATTTATCTCATCTTGGTGTCAGGGCTCGACAAGTAAGTGCAGTCTCTCTAAAATAGTGTCTTTCTTAAATGCTGTTGAGCGGGCAGTATTAACGAAACTGTGTGTGGGCTTCGTAGGAAAAAGTTGTATTTGTGACATGTGAAGACGACGAGAGAATTTCGTTTCTACGAACACTTCTCGGGAATTATGTGAGGTCGTACATGTCTATATTCTTTACTCTTCCTCCCCTACGTATCATTTTTGGTTCATGTTCTTATTCTTGGGAGTTGTGGGGTTTTGTTTAATGGGACGTGTAGGATGGACGCATCGGCATCTGCAGTTCATATATCTCTTTCATCAGATGGTAGCACTGATAATTTTCCTGTCAAAACTGCTCCAGACGAATATGTGCTTGATTTTCAAAAGTCCAGTGAGCAAGACCCCTTGTTACGTGCCTCGGGAGCTCCCTACTCGAAAAAGGTAGTCAAATCATCCCTCAATGACATCACATATGGACATATCTTCCTTAGTTAAAAGATCCCCAGAACTTGTTCCCTCTGGAGTGACGGTTGAATTTTGATATAGGGAATTTCCTCTGGAGTGGTTCCACTTGCTGATGCAGATGCTCAAATTGCAGGAGCAAAAGCTGCATCTTGTGGTCGTTTGGCTTCTTTGGCTGCTATGTCTGATGAAGGTACATTTTGGATCTAATCTTTTCCCTCAACAAAAATCTGCAAGTGATGGCCATTGAGGTTTATATTTGATTTTTAATTGGTTCCCGAATCCTTTAGAAGACTCGAAACGCGTTTTACAAGAATGTTCATACTCAAATTATGCTTTAAACATATCACACTGAAAGGATGCTCTTAATTCCAGCACACGTATCGACACGTAACCAACCATGAGGAATGAATTTTGTTGGCAGGTTTTACGAATCTACAGATTCCAGCTACGTTTCGAGTTCCTGCAGGTGCAGTGATTCCATTTGGTTCTATGGAATTGGCACTTGCTCAGAACAATTCCTTGGAAGCGTTCAAATCAATTTTGGAACAAATAGAAACAGCCAAAGTAGGAGTGGAACTAGATGAACTCTGCAAACAACTCCAGGAGTTGGTGTCCTCTCTGCAATTGACAAAAGACATAATTGATAATTTGGAGACAATATTTCCTAAAGATGCACGCTTAATCGTCCGTTCTAGTGCGAATGTCGAGGATTTGGCTGGGATGTCAGCTGCTGGACTTTACGATTCGATTCCAAATGTAAATTTGAGAAATCCAATTGCTTTTGGGAATGCTGTTTGCAAAGTATGGGCGTCGTTGTACACTCGTAGAGCAGTTCTAAGCAGACGAGCTGCTGGGGTACCTCAGAAGGATGCTTTAATGGCAGTACTGGTGCAAGAAATGCTTTCTCCTGACTTATCATTTGTCCTACACACTTTCAGCCCAACCGACCAAAATGACAAATCTGTTGAGGCTGAGATTGCCTGCGGACTCGGTGAAACTCTGGCTTCTGGCACTCGTGGCACGCCCTGGCGTCTCTCATCGGGGAAGTTTGATGGTCTAGTGCAAACATTGGCCTTTGCAAACTTCAGTGAAGAACTACGCGTTCTTGCTGCTGGCCCTGCTGATGGAGAAGTGGCACATTTGACTGTAGACTACAGCAAGAAACCACTGTCTGTTGACCCGAAATTTCGTGAGCAGTTGGGTCAACGTCTTTGTGCTGTCGGCTTCTTCTTGGAATGCAAATTCGGCTGCCCCCAGGATGTTGAAGGCTGCGTCGTAGGCGACGATATTTATATAGTCCAAGCACGCCCACAGCCATTGTAGAACATTCTGTCCTTACAATGCTCTACTGCTTGGAGGCAGAGAGATGAAACAATGAAGCTCAATCAGGCTGCTGATGCCACCATCTCCAGCAGATAACATCCACAAATAAAATGTCATCATCATCTGAAGTTTGTTTCTTAGTTAATAGCTCTGTAAGATGGCAGGTTCTATATCCAGCTGAATTGATGATCGTTCAATGCTCCAAACAGGGTTCCTTTGGCAGATTATTGGGTCTGCAGGGATGTTTGAAATCGTAGTATGATTCAATAAATTATATTGCTTAGACATTGTTCGAAATTATAGAGAGGATTTAAAACCATAAGCCTTAGACATAAGATCTTAACGAATCATTGATAGCACTTTACTTAAAAGTTGAGTTATGGTCAAAGATGCTAAATTGTGAAATTGCTATCTCAAATAGAATCGACGAAAGTTGGTATTACGATGAGTAAATAACACTTAACTTCGTTTGTTAATCGAACATTGATCAGAACATCGATCAGAATGAAACAATGGCAGACCGATTAGTAGAGATGATTAAAGGGAGGTTGATACCCAAACTTGAAATGTTTCCAAAACACAATTGAGATTAGGAAAGAAGCAAAAAGATGGAAGAAGAGAATGGAATGGACTTAGGTTTAGAGTAAGAGTTAAGCAAAAACAAGATGAATGAAGCACATGTTGGGAGGGCCTGCCTTCTCCCATATCAACCTCTCTTTAATAATTAAGCTTTAAGCAACCCACACAATCATTTTATTCAACCACTAAACTAACTAAATTGAATGTTAAACCTCTAATAATCTCCTTTAATAAACATTATTTAACGGTTCATACATAATAATGTCGATTTGATGCAAATATAATTTCGGTTGTAAGAATGATAATATCATATAAAGTTTTGAAACTTTTCTTATGAATGACAATGACCTATGAAAAGAATAAAATTAAAAGGAATAAAAAGACGAGATAAGAAGGTTAGAGGTATTCCAGGTATTCAAAGAACCTGGTAACTTGAAAAACCAATCAATCTATGAGTTCGATTGATTCATAAGTTCGTCTAAAATTAGTTTGAATCGTACTAAATTAGCTCAAATTTAACTCTGTTTGTATACTTATGATACAATATTTATATATTTCATTGGATATTCGTTCCTTTACAACTCTTAAAACAAAAAATCTGAATAAATGACTCGAATAATTCAAAACAACTCAATCAATGAGTTGAGTTTATTATATAATAAGGTTGAGTTGGAAAAAACCGAAGAGTTTATGGCTATAGTTACACACTAATTCACGGAAAATTGTTGAATCATATCAAAAACATATATATTGTTTCGTACTTTTTGAAAAGAAACTTTGAACGTTCGAGTTTCCTGAAAATTAATTGTACTAAAAAACTATAAGCACATGTTGATTATGATTTGAATATTTGTAGCACCTTTACTTAGCTATTAACCAATAACGTTGAGATATTGATTGAAGTAACCAATGTGTATGCACCGATACCGAAAGGTAAGTTCGTCGGCTAAAATATATATTGAATGAACAAAAGTGATACACAAATCCCTATTGGATTACAGCAAAAAGCCACACAATAAGTTGAGCCTTTCAATTGAAGCATTATCCAAACCCAAAGCTTCTCCCTCTGCAACAATATCTCAAGAGGGTGTTGCCCAATTCTTTTGGATTTCAAAGTGGTAGCTCACATCCAAGAAGCACTTCCCATCATCATCCACAAACTGGGACAAAACAAGAACAATCAAGAACAGTTTGATCAATTTTGTCCTCAGAAAACTATGCTGATTTACTGCTGTGTTTTAAAATGTACGAATGTTTTTTGTCTGGATTTTTACCTTTGTTCTTGCAGAATAAGAGCCTCTCGCAAACATTCCAGACGGTGTGACTTCTTCTTCCATTTCATACACATATGGATCCTTTTGAGGACTGAATGTTCCCAGCATTTTCTTGGTATGATCCACTGTCAAAACAAAATTCAACCCATCAAACAAAAACAGATGTAAAAAGTTCCCAACTTTTTCAACTTATATGGAAACAAACCTCTCACGCCAGTCTTCCAGACAGTGTTCGTGTACTTGAGACCAGAGACGATGTTCCCAACGACGATAAAACTGAACCGGAGTCGGTATCGGGAGCCTTCCTTGATGGCGAAGAGGCTGTTGCTCTTGGAAGTTTTGGTAAATGGCAATGGCAGCACAAGATCTGCTCGCCCTTGACATTGGATTGTTAGGCTCTGGATTTTCACTTCTGCTTCTTTGCTTTCTGCTTCACCAAAACACATCATTCATCCTTTGATCATATCTTAAGTCAACAGCGGGTAGGCTTTCTCGGGATACGTGATGTCGAGTAAACCTTTAACCCGTCTCAACCTTACTTTGACTATAAAATGTTCTTATAAATTATGATCAATATCAGATATATGGTCAGTGATTTCAATAATGATATCGTTCAGATATGTTGGTAATATCTATAAGAATTCAAGGAATCCACTTCAGAGATCCGTTCGAATAGATATGGTTGAATTAAATAGCATCAACACAAAGAAGAAATTCATGTTCACCTCCAATGGCAGAGAGATCAACACTACCCAACAACTGTTCCTTCCATTTTCTCAAGCTTTCATCATCCTAGACAAACAAAACCAAAGCTATGATGGATCAACAAAAGTATTGTTAAAAAGTCATATCAAACTCAATCTTACGAACTTACCTTATCTTTCTCGAGTTGTTCCTTGATAGAGAACCGAGGACCGAGATCGACTTCTCCCTCAGGCTTAAGTTTGTCGTCTTCGTCGTCTTCAATAATCTCTTCTCCTTCTCGATCGTTCATAGACTTACTGAGCTCTTCCTCCCCTACTTGAGGGTTGAACTTAACGTTCTTGGTTGAGAGAGAACCAACCACAGCTGACATTGTAAAATATATGAAGAAAGAAGAGAGAGTTTTAGGCCACCAGAAGTATAGATGCTTTTGGAAGCTAGGCTTGCTAAAAATAGATGTTTCCCTCTCCCTTTTATATCATAAAAGTTGTGGAAGATAGAGAAACTGTTTAGGGCAACAATATAATCATTTGTTTTGAGTATATTACCAGCAGCCAACCCTTTTTTCATACACAAAATACATGCTTTTGTATGAGTATGTTGGCTGATCATATTTTGTTCATACTTATTGCAGCTAACTATTAGTTCATTATGTGGTACCAAATCATAAGGATTTTGTATTCAACAATAAGCTACATCAATTGATGTTGATGGGCTATCTCCTTTTTACCTTTTCTTTTTTTTTTGGTGCATTGTGTTATTAAGTTGATGTTTAATACGAATTCCTTTTTTTCAAGGGTCGAGTACTGATGTGAAACCTAAGGACGATATTGGAAGGCTATGATGATATAAATCCAACCAAGTCATTCAAAACTAAAGGAAAGTTCATAACAAGTTACATTGTATGAACTCAACTATGTCTTAAGTTCTATTTAGTCCAAGTCAATCATCAAATCTACCCTTCAAACTGTCACAAATGGAACTTCCAAGAGGACTTGTCTCATTTTTATGGCACTTTTCGTGTAATTCCAATATTTAAACCTTTTATTTATATTTTTTAAGTTGCATGCTTTAGAATCATTCATCAAGTTTGACTTCATCAATCTTGCTTACAAAATTATATTGCTTACAAAATTATCTGAATCTCAAACAAAGAGGGTCTTTTTTGCTTCAAGATATTTCATGGTCAAGGTAATCCAAGTTTTATTTTTCTTTAGTTGATTTTCAAATTCGTTTTGGAATTTTTGAGGTTGATTCTTTAGGTCATGTTTGTTCGTAAAGTTTTTAGATCCAACTTTCAAGATTTTCACTGTCCATCTAAATTTTCTTCTCATTCACATCACGCTATAAATGAACAAACCTAAACTGAGATAATTGATCAAATATCATAATATACCAACCGTACGAGAAATAGGAGACAGAAAGGGAGGAATATGACAAGAAACAAAAACAATAGAGATATACAAATTCACAAAGAGGGAATAAAGATAGATGCTCGTGGGCCAAGTTAGACTCCATGAATGATCTATTTTCAACAAATAACGATGTTTGTTAAGATGAAATCTATCGGTTTCTAAGGATAATGAAACTTATAAAGGAAGAAATCAAATTGAAACTATGGTTAATTGAACTTTACCCACAATTATATTGCCTATGAAAATCAAAGACTACAAATCTTCCAAGCAGAGCGCTGTCAGACAATGACCGAGCATCCATGCTTACAAGACCTTTAACAATTAGAATAGATGAACAAAGCAGACACAATATACAACTTACTGGAAACAACTGAATTGACAGCATCTTGTTTACAGACAGCTTCATACAAAATCGAACAGAATGTTCTGTTTTGAAATCATGGGACGCGTTGCAATACTCGCTGCAATGCCCTTTTTATACCTACTTGAACGAGTGATGTTGTCAGTTGTATTTCTTGAACCTAAATTCACATACAAGGATTAGTATCTGTGCATGTCCATGTGCGTGTGAGAAGGAGAGAGAACTACCTGCCTCCCAGCACGAACAAGGAGTGAACTTCTTTTCAAATGGGAAGGCGGCTGTAGTAAAATGTGTGAGATCCCACATCAGTTGGAGAGAGGAACGAAACATTCTTTATAAGGGTGTGGAAACCTCTCCCTAGAAGAGAGGTTTTAAAACCTTGAGGGGAAGCTCGGAAGGAAAAGTCCAAAGAGGACAACATTTGCAAGCGGTGGGCATGGGCTTAGGCTTGCTTACAACGTTGTTTCACAAACCTGCGGTATAACTTTATCCAATGTTTCCAAAAGTGGATCTTCCTCAAGTTGTGTAATCGACAGTGTGATCCTGGACTTGTCCCTGCATAAAGTCAAAAAGACAGATTCAGCATGGCAACGCTGAAATGCAGCGCAATGGATAGAGTTAAAGATTAAGATGATATAATTTTACAAGTCTATTACTTTTCCTTGTTTTCAGTTTCTTAACCTTTCGCAAAAATAACAAAATCAACCGTGGCCTTAGGTTTAATTGCATAATCAGAGTACAACGGATTGTATTTCATTGAGAAAGGATCAGAAGCAATCTGATCCGTCGCAAAATGGGGCAGGGATTTATGAGAGTTTTCAGTTGTCCTAGTGACTCCTCTGACGTCCCAGTTTCTGCATTCTCACTATTTCTCCTTGTCTACCCCAAGCTTACCTCCTAACTAACTTTCCTATCTAACTGTGAGATCCCACTTTCCTATCTAACTGTGAGATCCCACATTGGTTGGTGAAAACCTCTCCCTAGCAGACTTGTTTTAAAAACCATGAGGGAAACACCAAAAGGAAAAGCCTAAAGAGGAATATCTGCTAGTGGTGGGCTTGGGCTATTACAAATGGTATCAGAACTAGACACCGGGCAGTGTGTTCATGAGGCCCATGCAAAAGAAAAGAAGGATAATCTATCCATTTAACATATTTCAACATCACTTGTCGCCTCTCCCCTCTTCTTACAAAGGTCAAGTATAATGGAAGTCTATCATAAGCATAGATGAATAGGAATTTAACCAGAAAAAAGAAGGAACAATAAAAAAGATTAAGAAAAAGAAAAGAAACAGCAGAGTAACGCACAAGATTTTCAAGTGGTTCAACATAATAATTGATCTACATCCACCGAGATATGAGCCTATATTTCATGTCTCATAAGCAATCTCAGTAGAAAATACATATATACCTTTCTCTTGTTACAGCACTAATAACAAACAGGAACAGATGTAATTACCACCACACTAATAACAAACTTCGGTTGAATATGATTGAGTTTATCATTACCACCACACCACAACACTCAGATTATCGAATTGACTATGTTTTTTTTTGAGTTTTTGAATAAAACACCATCAACTCGTATACAATGTTATGTCAGTGAACGAAAATTTCATACTGTTCTCATTTCATAAATCTGTATACATGACAGAATTCTGGAAAATACGCGGAAACTGTTTTCTAAACACATCTGGGAGTAAGATTATTAACAGAACACAGAATATTACCATCAGAGAAACGTAAATGTACGAAGGCACCATAGCCCTAAACAGAGCCAACTCTAGATTCATAACATCTCCGACATTAACTCGCTCAGAAAACCTCGAGGGATTAAGTTCCCACATAATAGAAAACACTATGATTCTTTCAGAGAGCAAGCCGACTAAAATTTTCTAAGAGAAGAACTCCAGTTTCTTCAATTCCAAGAATGAAGGGATAACCAATGTACTCACCCGAGCAAGTCGAACGGATTCCGGCGACGAGGACGAACTGTCTAGAACTCCGGCGATGTGTAAATAATATATTTGTTCATTTGGTAAATAGTATGTGTATTAGAATATTATAATATCATATAAAATCAAGAAATTAATAACTTTTACAGCTGGAAATTAATTTACAATTAAAATAATTTTGTAAGAAAACCCAAAATGGGTCCCACAAGGTGGTGGGTCCCATCTAATTTAGCTCACCAAAAATGTCGCTCCATATAAGTTATAAATAAATATGAGTTTATTTTTTTTTATTTGTCTCCGGAGGAAGGAAATTTATTGACCGATAGTGACAGGCCACGTGGGTTGTTAGCCTGTAACTGTCGTACTGGATTCCTGCCCCTTAGTGATTACGTGGCTATATCGTGAATCACTCATACATACATTCATACATACATTCATGCATGATGTGATGCGGTGGACATAGTCTTTATTCATCATCCATCCATACATGTGAATATGGGGAAAAGGCTGGAAAAGCATTCGGCTGAGGGGGACCACTTACAATTTAACTAAGCCTACACAATCCACGTCATCAATAGGAACCATTAATGGCCTTAAACCATATAAAATTGAGGCAAATTCATCCCAATTAAATTATAAATGAGTGAGAAAGTAAATTTAGACGAAAGAATCAACCCAACCGAGTCGAAAATTAGAGAAAAACCCATTGAATCAGATCGAAAATCACCGAACTATGTTGAACTAGATCAAACTAGTTGCGAATAACAATGAATTGTATTGGACCCATTTTCGATATTGCACTCTCTTCAGTCGTTCTTGCAAAACCGGAAGACAATGACCGTTTGTGGAGTTTGATGACGAGAAGAATACTTGGGTTATTGTGAGATTCTACGTCCGTTGGATTCGGGAACAAAGCATTTTTATAAGGATGTGAAAACCTTTATTTAACAAACGCATTTCAAAACAGTAAGACTAATGACGGGGCAAAGTGGACAATTCATGTTCCTCATCTCGATAATTTTTTTTTCTCGAGACAAAGTTTCTTCTCATTTATACGAAAACGGAGGCATCGAGAAAACTCTTTATACCAAATGATGTATTAGCTCTATCACAAGTGGCTTACACGACTCTTAAAGAAGAAGAAGAAATCAAAGACTAACTTTGACGGTCGAAGCCTTGGAGAGGAAAACTCGTTCTCGATCAAACTTGAATATTTCGATGGAACATTCAAATCTAAGCTAGCAGGCAACATGCTAGCCAATTAAACATATTTGGCTTGACTATCGACACTAATGACTATTAAATAGACTATACATCTAGTACATAAAAAAGTTGCTCGAGAAATACACGGTATTATTTCTTAAACAGTTGGTGTCTTCATGTTGTCATAAATTATTTTATCCACTTTCTTATGAAACTCGATAATTCGAACCATGAAGTGCCGATCTCTTTCTTGTGGTTGTCCCACGTAGCACGATGTGCTCTGTATAAAGCATATAAAAAAGTTAAAGGTAAGTCGATCAGGTACACTTTACTCATATCGAGTTCAAACGTTACAAATAGCACCCAAGCATATCTTTCTTGTGTCTCATGACATGGACACATTCATGCCCAAAAATTGTATGGTTTGAAAATGGTCTCTTTTTAACATAAAAGCACTCTGATTCTTTAGGTATAATTATTTGCCCAATGAACTCTCTCTCAACTTTTTTATCTCCCACTATTTTCCCAATAATGATTACGAAAATAACTTTCAAATAAAATTTTCGCGCTCGAGTTTAAGTTGTAAAGTCTCGTACATAGAGCTACAAGTTCTCTCAAGTCTCGTTTTTATCTGAGTACAATCTCAAATTAATACAGTAAGAGAACAAAACGAGAAACAGGTTTTTTTTAACGTCCCAATTATATTCGGATAAAATGAAAAAAATTGCTATTGGTACCCCGTTGAAAATTACACAAAAATGGTTCGAGATCGAAACCCATTTCTTTGGTCGAGACTCCCTTTTGGTTAAATATTTTTTTATTTTAATTTTAATTAAATAATGTCGTCTGAGAAACGTGGAGTGGAGACATCAAATACGCAGGCAGTGCCAGATTTTGTGGGCAATTCGGTCATTTAAATCAGAAAATGATGGATTTGGCTGAATAAAAATTAAAATAAAATAAAATAAAAGATTCTTGGAATATTATTATTATAATTGGTGTATCATAGACATGACGATTGACCCACAGCCACAAGAAAATTATGGTGCCTATGAACCTTGCTAAAGTCTTGTAACAAATCATAATTCCCAAAATGCCCCTTTTATGGATATGAGTTTTCATTTTCATTTCTTATTCATTCATTGTCTTTTGATTTTAATTTTCCATTTTCATTACTTATTAATTTTTTTAATTTATCGTTCTCGTTTTTGTTATTATTCGATAATCGATACTTATCTTACTTTATTCTTATCGTTTGGAATGAAATTGTATCATAAGGACGAGCACAAAAGAATCAGGGACTATATGGGGATGAAATATTCAACATAGAGTACAATGGGTTAAACGTTAAGTGAGTTAGACTACCAATTAAATGAAAGATGTAATAGCTCAAGTCTACCGATAGTAGGTGTTGTCTACTTTGGCCCGTTACGTATCGTCGTCAACCTTACAATTTTAAAACGTGTCTACTAGTGAGAGGTTTCTACACACCCTTACGAGAGATGTTTCGTTTCTTTTTTCAACTGATGTGGGATCTCACAATCCACCCATGGAGACCCAATGTCCTCGCTGGCACATTGCCAAGCCCAACGTAGTAGATACTGTCCACTTTGGCCTGTTATATATTGTCGTCAGCCTCATAGTTTTAAAACGCGTCTATTAGGGAGAAGTTTACACACCTCTATAAGAAAATGTTTAATTCTCTTTTCCAACCGATGTGAGATCTCACAAAAGAATAGAAGCTTTGGTCAAAGCCCAAGTCCCTAGTCGGTCTCGAACAATGACCACGTCTAGAATCCCCCTCTTCTTGTAATTCCGTTCTTCTAACCCTAATGGAAATCAACGAAACCCTAAATTTAAGGGTATATAAACACTTCTTGGAGAAGGAAAATCGAATGAAGTTCAGCTCTACCGACTAACTTAAGCATCGAAACCTATGTGGCAAGCACCAGATTCAAATATATACGTGTGTATATTATATATATATATATATATATATATATATTATAATTAATTGAGGTAACTTTAAAAAGATTAAAATATGAATATGATTTCTTAGGTTTTATTTTTTTAATTAATATACAACTTTGAATATATTTATGTTGACATGTTTTATTATTATTATTTTTTTGTCTTTTTGGGGTGTGGGGAAGCCTTTATGAAAATACTAATTTGTTTTTAAGTGTAAAAGTAAAAAGAAATAAAAAGAAATAAAACTTTTTCCAAACCACAATATATATTTTAAAGCCCATATGGGAAGGAACGACCGACATGACAAGGAAAGGAAAAAAAAAACAGAACAAAAATCTAGTTGGATCCCCACGTGTCAGTCGGCACGTGCCAGAAATGGTCTAGATTTATCCAATTTTATTCCAAAATTAGTATTGAGTTAGTTTCATCTTTAATGGATAAATATTAAATTCCTATTTATCCTTATCCATTTTATGAAAGAGTATTAAAATAATCTTTTAACTTTTATTTAACCTTTTCCATATATATATATATATATAAAATTTAAAATGCTCTGTAATTTAGATGACATATTTAGATACCGTGGCAGTAGCTCCGATGATAAAAAAAAAAAACGACAGTAAATTAAATAATATCACATTAAAAATAAATATTGCAACGCTTAAACTATTAGTAAAATTATGAATGAAAAGATAAATATTTTAATCATTAATGCGTCTATTGCAACATTTTTTTTTATATAATTTAGAGAGAAAAAAAGAGAAAAATATTTATTTTGTATTTGTATAATATGTGGATGTGGATGTACGTACACGTAGGAAGGGATCAACACCAAACACCACTTGTCGGAAGACGGGGACCCACATCCCACGTTGTCGTTCGCCGATTGATGGAATCTCCTGTCCCCACATGACTATCACGTGTCCCTACCTCTGTTTTTGTCATCATCCCACCTTCTAGGAACAGCTGTCCCTATCCACGTCATCATGTCATGTATGTATATACTATCATCCATGCTATAACCCCATACATGCATGAAATAAAAAACAGAAAAAAATAATTATAAAAAAAAAGCCGCTTTTTCTATTCACTCGCTTTATAAACGGAGACCCATTTCTCCAACTCTGCCGCGGACACGTTTTACAGAACGAGAGGCGAGTTTGAAAAACGAGAAAAAAATGGGAAGTGGTTTCTTTAGCGAATCTGAATTATGGGTTTCTTCTGTGAATGAAGTTCGAGAAGACCCAGACGAGGATTCCTCCATTGAAGAGGGTGAGGAAATCGGGTCGGATTCGGATTTGGACGAGTCGGTTCAAATGGGGATGGAAAATTTGACGAAGAAGATGAAGAAGAAGAAGAAGAAGAATCATGTTTTGCTTGAGGGGTTTGTGGAGGATGAGGATGAGTTGATGAGGACGAAGAGCTTGACGGATGAGGATCTGGATGAGCTTAAAGGGTGTGTGGATCTAGGGTTTGGTTTCAGTTACGATGAGATTCCGGAGCTCTGCAACACTCTGCCGGCGTTGGAGCTCTGTTATTCCATGAGCCAAAAGTACATGGACGAGCACCAGAAGTCGCCGGAGAGCTCGACGGCGTTGGATTCGTGTTCGTCAGTGTCGAGTCCGATTGCGAATTGGAAGATCTCCAGTCCTGGTTAGTGGCTCTTTTCTGTTGGATCTTGATTTTGGAACTGGATTTGTTTCTTTTTTTCGTGCATTTCTGTTTATCTGGATTATGTAGCTCGTTTATGATTTGAAAGCAGTTTGAATCGAGAATGAGGTGATGACTGTTGAAATTTAGGGACTAGAATGGAGTTTTTCCAATAGTTAGAACTCTAAAATAGAATGGATAAGTATGAGAATTGACAGATTTAGGGTCTGTTTAGGTTTTTGTTCTTTACTGGTGGGGTGGAGGCAACAGTTTTCGATTTGTCTTCACTCTAACCTGTGCTTATCACTTTGAATTTCGTGGGGATTCTCAACTTATAACTTCAAAACTTATCACATACAAACCATATGATTATAATGCACAGGATTCCAGTTTGTATTTGTCCTTCTTTTCTCTAGATCACAATTTTTTTTATACCTTTTATAGGAATGGTTCTGAATTTTTGGTGATGTTTGGTCATATAGGTGATCATCCAGAAGATGTTAAGGCAAGGCTCAAATTTTGGGCTCAGGCAGTGGCATGTACTGTTAGATTATGCAACTAAGAAGCATCATCACTAGATTTGGCAGAGAAAAAGGAATGCGTCTTTTGCACTAGTACCCTTTAGCCTTATGGTGAACCGACTTGACACGCGTCCGAGTAAAGATGGAACGAATGAACGACGGGTTGTATGATGAGTCTGACTTATGAAGATGAAGAAGAGGATGATGAATGTATCAGGTTTGAGATTAACCATACCCCAAAATGAGTCTGACTAAGATATATTTTGTATAATATGTAGTTCTTTTTGTAAAATTGGGAATAAATTTATGATAATGATATGAATAAGTTCATCAAATCTGTTTCTTGTTTTTTGATTTGGTTGGTTTAAGCAGTAGTTGATGGTTTTTATGCAGTGGGTTTGACTCTTTGAGAGGTTAGCTTCCATAACACCCAACCCAACACCCCAAGTCTCTTTCACTGACCTTTTTGCATATGCTGAGGTAACTAACAGTGTTAACTTAACCCATCATCAACTTTGGCTCTCTTTTTTCTGTTTTGACCCCATTTCTGAAGGTAACTGACACTGACTTTACTAACTATCAGGTTTTGTCAATGGAAAGCAAGGGAGAATGTTGATTCTTTGTTATTCCAATGTCTGAGTAGGGAAGTTCTTGGTTTTTGATTTTGAGTTGTAGATGGTATAATCTCTTTTATGCTATTCAACGACTCCAAAATTGGATCGAGACCAGGGAACATGTCGTCCCTGCTTATGATTTCTAGTCTCCCTTCACGGCTTGAATGCCATAGAAGAAAAAATGTTTGGTTGATGATGTATGAATCGAAAGATTCTGAGTTAAATGATGTCTTTTGTTGTTAAGTTTTTGTGTTCACTAGATAACGATTTTATTTTTAGTATTTTTAGTAACAGGTGACCAAACTTTTAAAAAGAAAAAGAAAAGGCACTAACCTTTTGAGATTTTATTATTATTAAGCAAGTTTCTTTTTTAAAATTTTTTACCATAAACTTTTATGTTCATAAAATTGGAATCTAAACTTTTTTACTCAACATTCAATTTATAGAAAGTACATTCAATTTATAGAAATGGTAAAAGTGGTCGACTATGAACTGACGTGTGCATTAATATGTTAATTAAAATCGACTCTAATTTTAGATTATTATGAAAGAAGTGATTATAAAAAGCAATTAATAATCCCAACGTGTAACGTAAGGTACTTCATATCATATTTGAGCTTTTCCAAGCTCTTAGGCGTTTTATGTTGATTAAGTTGTGATTTGGCACGTAATTTTGATTTGATTGACTGCATAATAGTTGAGGTTTACGAGGGTGGAGGCACTGTGAGAACTACGAACAAATTTGTTTTAAAATTAATTTTAAGCTTCAATGATGGTTATAAGTTGGAAAATTTATGTTCATGGACTGTGTTGCTAAATGTCTTCCAAATTATTGGGTTAATTTACCAAATGTCAAGTTTTGGTATAATGCATTACATGAAATTTCTGTTCATACAATGCAATAGGAAACGCTTATTTTCGTGTGGTATACGTAGCATAAGACTTCACAAAAGCTTTGTTCAACATGTCAATGTACGGAGATTCGAACTTCTAATTTTAATTAGTTCTTGACATAAGACTTTACACAAATAAACAAAGAAATTCTCATGTGTGGCTAAGACACCAGTTGGTGTTGGGGGAAGAAAAAAGAGCTTAATGTAATCACACAATTCACTTTTACATATGATGATCAAGTGGACAAGAAGCGTCAATTAATTCAAACTTCACGGCATGACTTATATGCAAGGTCTAGAGGAAATACAAACAGGTTCATACAAACATTCATAAGTGCATTCACATAACAACGAAAGAGTGATAAAAATAAGCACGGTTGGAATTTATTGGGTGGGTATGGTTCCTGACCTTGTTTTTCAAGCAGATTGCAACAGATTCTGGATATCTTTCTGCAGAATGAGGAAGAAACATAAAATAAGGCTCTTCATATAGTCTTGATCTATATAAAGTTGATCAGAGGAAAATGTACTAACCTCAATCTTGAAAGGCGAGGTGGTAGGAGCATATCTATCAACCACCTTCCCTTCTTTGTTCACCAAGAACTTTGTGAAGTTCCATTTGATGCCATCCCCAAATATTCCACCCTTTTGTGATTTCAGGAACCTATAAATGGGTGCTGCATTCTTCCCGTTAACCTCAACCTTACAAAACCACATTATGAGCACGTTTAGAAGAATCTTTTGGAATAGTTTTTTAGAAGTGAAAAAAAAAAAAAAAATTAAGGAAATCTTAATTCAAACTCATCCTAAATGTTCCCATAATTGGACAAACAAATGCCTAGTAACCAGTGTTTGTGGCATGAAAGTTCTTGTCCTACTAAATCATATGCTTATTGAGTATCCTTACAAAACAAAAGCTACTGCCGCAAACAGGCTAACTTGTATGCATTTAGTTATTTAATAACCATGAAGATTTGTCCCGCTTCAATTAATTATGTCGCTGAGACAAATGAATGATTCTATAATATTTGATATCGACAAAACTCCAGGATATTTAATCTTCAAAGTAGATTGTCACTATAGTTTAAACCCAATACCTTTAAGAAAACTTGCTTTATTTGAAGTTTGCATCACTTTATGATTACCTTGTCAAAGATAGGGAATTCAGCTTTGAACCTTGTGCATACAGTTTCCTGAATCTCCTCATTGCTTCCTGGCTCTTGTGCTGCAAACTGATTGCAAGGAAATGCCAATATCTCGAAACCTGCCCAGATAAGTATTGTTTAAACTAACCACAGTCTTGAAATATAGAACTTCATGAGTTTTGATATTGCCATGAATTAAAGCCTGACCTTGATTTTTGTATTTTTCATACAATACATTTAACTCCTTGTAGTTTGACTGCGTTAAACCACTGCAAAACAACAAAGATCTTAAGAAGAAAGATGCATGATACAGTTGAACATTTTTCTCTGTCTTCGACCCATTTTCACTTCTTGATTTCTCTAACCTTATATAATGGTGGTTCTGTTTAATTCACTTTAAACATTGCACATGATTTCATCTTCGTGAGTCAATTTGAAGAGTTGACAACATTCAAATAGTTCCATGAGAAAATAAAAATTACCATTGAGAAGCAACATTCACTATAAGAAGAACCTTCCCCCTGTATTGACTAAGGTTCACATCATTCCCTTGAATATCCTGAAAAGATAACCATTTTACAATTCAGATATTCCCGAATAAAAAAAAGTTAGCAGAACGAATTAGACAGAAAATCACTTCAATAAAGCAGCCAAAGTCAACGAAATGAAAAACCAGCTGTAAAACAAAAAGGATCCCAAGTACTTCGATTTGGATCTTACATGTCTGATATATCCAAAGTCAATGGCGAACTAATAAAAAATTGCCGAAATAAAAACAGATTAAACTGAACATCACCTCAATAAAGGAGCCAAAGTCGATGAAATGAAGAACGAGAGGTAATACAAAGGGCTCTCATTCTGTAGTTATAACTAAGGATCCCAAATATTTCGAATTAAAATGAAAATACCCTCAACAAAGAAACCTACGCCAGCGAACGGCAATGCTATTTAAAGCCAAGAAAGAATCCCGAATATTTCTAGGTCCGACAATTCAGATACTTACAAAATCAAGGCCAACTACTAATCAATGATCTGCCGAAGTAAACAAACAAATCACTTCAACAGCGAAACGAAGAACAACAGCAGCAGCAGCAGCAACAACAACGACAACACAGAAGATTTTCCATGTCACATCAAAAACCAAGGATTTCTAAGCAAACAGAGTAAATTAAAAAGCGATGGAGCTCAACGATACCTTGACAGTGAAATCATAAATGGAATTGGAGGATTCTTGAGCCATATTCAGAGGGAAAGGAGAAATTTGGGATGTGCGATAGAAATAAAATGCTGATGCACAGAGAATCAAGAGCGATATCCAATTGACAACTTGAAGAAAATGCATTTGGAAGAGAATTCAATGTTCAAATTTCAACGCCGCCCTACGTGGTTGGAGCGTTTGGTGAGAGCAAAAGAAAATTATTTCCTTGTTTACATCAGCAATTTATTAAATACCCATTTTTAGATTTATATGTTTAGAAAAATGACACGGCGGGTAAGTTGGTTCGGCTTTGCTACACATACGCGCCAACTTAAAAACCCTTCGTCACGGACAAATCAGCAACTGCCACGTCATATTGGGTACTCTAAAGAGTATTTGAAACTTTCCTCCTCCATTTATTTTCCATTTTTCTAAATAAATAAAATAGTGCTAACTATTTTTTAAAATAACTTTTTCTCTTTTAATTTATGTTTTGGATAGAACGGAATATATATAATAAACTTTATTTTGTTGCTTCAAATTTTATAAATATTTAAATAAAAGAAAGAAAGAAAAAAAAAATTCAAAAATTGGAAATAAAATATAAGAAACAAAAATACAATTCAATTTTGTGAATTTAGATTATTGAATTTGTTATTTTATTTCAAAAATATCCTTCAATCGTTTTTAAAGTAAAAAATTATTTTATCATTAATAATATATTTAAAAAAATCCAAATGACCGACATTTACCTTTATAAAAAAGGTTTTAAAAAATTATTATGGTCAATTTTAATTTTTTTTATAATAAAAATTTCAACTTCGACATATATTTAATACTAATGTCATATTTTTAAATGAGTGTTGACCAATGAGTTTAAAATTGTAATTTTTAATAAGTGTGACGTTTTACGGACCATACGCTTTAAATGAGTAATGGTAGATCATTGATGTACTACTACTATACTTTAAATGAATTTTGAACGAGTATGATCGGTTGACGAACTATTAATACAATAATGGATTTTCTGAAATATCTTTCTTTTAATGAACATTGATATACCATTGCTACACTAATGACGCACTTGAATTTCATTTAGAACGAGTAATGATAAATAAAAATATAGGTTCTGTCTATAGGTTGAGTCAACCCGACAAATTCGATCCATCTAAATAAGGTTATAATCCAATCAAACTTACTTTTAAAAAAATTATTTAATATTTATAAAGAATTAAAATTATTTAATATTTATAAAGAAGATAAATGATGTGACTGGTAAATATTTGAAATTAAGATAGTAATAATAGTAATAATAATAATAATTATTATTATTATTATTAAAAAAAAAGGGGGGGAGGGGGGAGGAGGAACGAAGAACGGTCGTTTTAGGGGTCATACGAGGGCAGGGCATTCTGAAGCCGCTTCACAGTGGGAAAGTGGAGAGGCGGGGTAGAGGAAAATGGAGGGAAAATTGAAGTCTCTTTCAATGGTTGGTGCTGGAGCTCTCTTCGGTTCTGTTTCTACCTTCTTCATCCTCAAGCTCATTAACAGGCAAGTTTATCAGTCGAATCACTTCTTTATTATGCCGTTTATTCCATTTTTGTATTCTTTAATCACACTCAAAAGCTTTATCTAGAGCTCCAGTAATAGTCGGGGAAAATGAAAATAATGATACAGATAGTCTGGCTATGTTTCCTCTTCTCTATCATATACATATATATATTATTCTCGATGATGAAGGAGGGGTTCTAGTGATACAAAATGGTAAAGGAAAAGAAGGATTCAGAAGCTTAAACTGCTACTGTGGGAAAAACTGATAAGTTTTGAGTTAGTTGATGGTAGTTTGATAATTTGTTATCATTGCAGGCGGATAGCGAACCAAGCTGAAACGAAGGAAACCAAGCTGCGTGGTAAGTAATCGTTGCAAGAATACTGAACACAGGTTTCCTCCATCCCTTGGCTTATTGCATTTCAGAGATTATATGATATTTGAACGGCTGCTTTTCCTTTCTCCTCCTTTTGCTTGTTGGGTATGTTACCAACTTTTGTTTAGACATTTAAATAGTTACTAGTGTTCTTTTGTAAACAAGGAACTTTGTAGTTTTTACCCTCTGGTCGAGCTCTCCCAGATTCCACTTAGTGGTGCGAAACTGCCTCGAGGTCATGAGATTGTGCTCCTCCTCCTCCTTTTTGTTTCTTTATTGTTTTTCGAGTCCGTCCCAGAGAAGGTCTTGTGGGTATTCTTAAACAACTTCTGAAAGAGAAGGGGATGCATGCATTTGTTTTTGATATGGGTCAAGAGGTAGAGGTACCAGCCACCCGAATTCTCGAGTTTGAATAGGGTTGGAGTTTCTCATATTGAAAAGTGGCATAGCTTCGGCTTTGATGAAAATAGAAATAATAGAACCTACCATCCACCTACATGTCAGACCTCTTAAACAACTTGTATCCAAAGATGAGAGTTGTTGAAAGAGCCTTTTTTTTTTTTTTTTTTTAACTACTTATGCCCAAAAGTAAGACACACCCGACTTGAGTCCCAAAACTAGGTTGGATGCAGGGGTCGATCTTTATTTTATTACTTAAAGTGCTTCAGATCCATTCTCTTGACTCAACTCAACTCTAGTAGTCAACAGACTCACTATAGTAGTCCATCCGACTATTCTTGTTGAAATTATTACTCTAAGTTCTCTCTTGCTCCAGTAATTTTTCTCCCTAGACCACTACCATGTTGGTCAGAAAATATTTTAGCTTGTCAGTATACTGAAGTAATCAAATTAGCAGTCCCATTCCTTCGACACAAGGAAACGATCATTCAAATAATTCTGTTGTCTCATTCATGATTCCTGCTTTAGTACTTCCTGTGAATTTGTTTTACTAATCATTTAAAATAAACTGGTTCTTATAATGGTTGTTGAAGGTAATGGACATATGGTTGAGACCACTGTTAAGGGCAGTCCTGCTGTTGCGTGCACCAGTCATGGGATTTCTGATGTAGACCTTCTAACTGATGAAATTGTTTCCGAACAACTAACAAGGTATTTTTTCATTTGCTTTTGATAAATTGTTATATTATGATGGATTTGATATGATTTTTGGAATTTTTTTTTGTCTTAAGTTTTTTCATTAAGATTCGTCCCTTTCTATTAGTTCTCTGATTATTTACTCGTGACTATGTGCATAGGGGTGCATAAAATTACATTAAAGGACAAATGACTAATATGCTCCTTAAATCTACATATATACTAAAACACATTTCCCCCAATTCTGACAATTTTTCAGAAGGGAAATTATGTAATCCAGGGTCTTTTGAAACCCTCATCGTTAATTATGCTCCAGCTCGACAGGTATACTCTGTTTAATGTTATCAAGTTTAGAACTCAGTGAAGGGAATTTAAAACCGAGATTCCAGCAGTACTTCCATGTTTCAGCAATTCTTAATGTTCTCTAGGATGAGAGAAGTACATCAAGATAGTTGTCCGTCCTTGTCTTCCTAAAATATAATGGAGGATCTATAGGCAACCTTGTAAATTGATCTCTTTCTTCAATAATTGTTTGACATTTTGAGATAGAGATCCTAGAACCTCTGTTGCTGCTATGATAACAAGTGAGTGTATATCACCTTGAAAGTGTCCCATATTAACATGCAATAAGTTTTTACTATTTAAATCACTACTTTGTTTTTTTGGGTTCCAGGTGTGATATAGTGTTATTATTAGGTTATATTTGTAATTATTTTGATTGTTTGTTTTATTAGTTTTATTTAGTTTTTTAAGTTTAGTGTAGTTAATCTTCCTTGGGTAAATATTGTTTGTTAACCTTTGCAATTAATTCAGTCTCTAAAGCCTAGTTGAATATAAAGGAATTGGTTCTCTAATGGGCACAATAAATTTTAGATTAATAAAGTAACTTGGGTTTTTCCTTACCTTATCAAGGCATGTTTTATGTTTAGCATTGATATGCTTTGCTTTTAACATGTTATTTATATGCCTATTGTCTATAGGAACATCCAGTTCTTTGGCCTTAGCGCACAGAAGAATGTGACTGCATCTTATGTTGTGGTAATTGGTCTTGGTGGTGTTGGGAGTCATGCTGCTATGATGCTTCTACGATCAGGGGTTGGCAGGCTTCTGCTTGTTGACTTTGACCAGGTCTTATACATATCTTTCAGGAGAATTGTGACTTTTTTTTGTACAATCTGTTTGATTATACTTCATTTTGGAACTACTGACTTCCACTGCTTTCTATCTGCAAAAGATTTTTTTTTCCCTTCTCATGATTGCAGACGGCTTCAGTCATCTTCATGTCAAGTTTTAGCATTCATTAGCTTTTATATTTGATATAATACTTTTATATGGTTACCGACCAATCTCGTAGTCTGTTGACTTAGAGGATGGTCTAAGTGTTAGTCTAACCCTTGGTTACAGGTTCAATTCCCAGTAGGTAAAGAGAAGAGAATTTGAGAAAAATACTTGTATATAGTTCATGTATTTTAGAATGTTATGAACCCCTTCCCCTTTTTCGTTATATAAATTGATTGTCAGTACATTATATGTACATTCAAATGTATGAGAAAGAAAACAATGCATTTATATTCTCTCTTGTAGCATGCATACTTATTTGATAATTGCTTGAAAAGGTATCACTTTCTTCTCTAAATCGACATGCCGTGGCAACAAGAGCAGATGTAGGTGTCCCAAAAGCTCAGTGCCTGAAGGAGCACTTTCTATCCATCTTTCCGGAGTGTCAAGTAGAAGCAAAAGTGCTATTATATGACGCAACATCTGAAGAAGAAATTCTTTCTGGGAAACCTGATTTTGTTTTAGACTGCATTGACAATATTGATACAAAGGTGACTATTTATCTGCTAGGCTGTAACAAATCTTCTTCTTCTTATTTTTTTTTTAAGTTAGTTTTAAATATTTAGCAGTGGTTTTAATATCGATTTCAAATTGATATATAGAGGTGATAAATAAGGATGATGGTATTTAGAAAATTAGTGGACTCAGAAATGTAAATGAAGCATTAATTCACTATTTATTGAGGTTATTTACCATAACCGTCTTCGTATATCATATGTGATAGGTATCACTTCTTGCTGCATGTGTACGTAGGGGCTTGAAAGTATTATCAGCAACAGGAGCTGGGGCTCGAGCTGACCCAACAAGAATTCGCGTGGCTGATTTAAGAGAGTCAACAAATGACCCATTATCTAGAGCTGTAATGTTTCTTGCATGTGCCGAGAATTTTTTTTAAGCTAAATCTTTTAATAGCCAGTTTCCTTCTTTAGAAGGCTGCATCAGAGAAGTTTTTTGTTTATGAAACACGTGTTAAATTGAACTCTTAATGTAGAAGATAGTTGGTCATTTATTTTGGCCCATATAAACTTCTAAACCACTCTCTCTTTTACTTTAGTATTTGGAAATCAATTAGAAGGTTTAGAGAGTCACTTAGTAAGTGAAAGACAGAATAATTTTTGTAAGTGAAACTCTTAAAAGCATTTGAAAAGATAATTTTCGTGATAAGTAGATAACAACTTCTTTTTCTTGTGTTTTGTTATTACTTATTAGTACGCCATTTTACAATTTTCCTGTTAATTATATTATAATGCAGCGACATTTTAAACCTCCTTTTTGAGAATTTAGGTCATGGCTATTTGTTAATTGTAGGTGAGGCACCGTTTGCGGAAGGGTTATGGCATTGAAGGGGGCATTCCTGTTGTATTCTCTTTAGAAAAACCCAAAGCCAAGCTGCTTCCATTCCAAGGACCAGGTGGAGAAGCCGAAAATCCGTCAGATTATCAGGTGAAGACCAGCATCCTTGGGGCTATTTTCTGTACTTGCTTTCAAGTTTTACAATTCTTGACTTGACAATGAATGAATATATTTGAGTGTTGAACGATAGTGGGTAGGTGTTACACTAAGAAAATATTTCTGTGAATACACATTCTGAAATTTTATTCTGATATCAGATAGTACCTGGGTTCAGAGTTCGCATCATACCTGTCCTGGGCACCATCCCTGCAATTTTTGGACAGGTAATGGCCTCATATGTTGTGACACAACTAGCAGGGCTACAAGTGGAAACAGAGCCTGTCGTTAATTTGGACATCGAACATTATAGATTGCTTCATCAGCGACTCATTGAGCATGAGGAATCATTGTATGGTACTGCCATGCAAGTCCAGGTGTGCAAACTTTGATCAGAAGATTTATTTAATTTTACCTTTGATCAGAAGATTTATTTAATTTTGTAATAGCAGATGTTGTTTTCTTTGGGCTTTCTCTTTCGGACTTCCCCTCAAGGTTTTTAAAACGCGTTTGCTAGGGTGAGGTTTCCACACCCTTAAAGAATGCTTCGTTCTCCTCCCCAACCAATGTGGGATCTCACAATCCACCCTCTTTCGGGGTCCGGCGTCCTCGCTGGCACTTGTTCCCCTCTCCAATCAATGTGGGATCTCACAATCCACCCACTTTCGGGGCATAGCGTCCTTCCTGGCACACCGCTCAGTGTCCACCCCCTTCGGGGCTAACCGTCGTCGCTGACACACTACCTGGTGTCTAGCTCTTATTCCATTTGTAACGGCCCAAACCCACCGCTAGCATATATTGGCCTCTTTGGGCTTTCCCTTTCAGGCTTCCCCTCAAGGTTTTTAAAATGCGTCTGCCTAGGGGACATTTTCACACTCTTATAAAGAATGTTTTGTTCTCCTCCCTAACCGATGTGAGATCTCACAATTCACCTCCTTTTGGGGTCCAGCGTCCTCGCTGGCATTCGTTCTCCTCTCCCGTCAAGGTGGGATCTCACAAATTTTGTACTTGTTATTTTCAAGTTTCCATTGTCCTTTTTTGTTTTCTTTTGGATTTGTTTGCATGGATGCATGCTAGTTTCTAGGTTAATTTAAAATCATCAATAAGTGGAGTGATGACGTTTTCTGACTTGAACATGTTCACGATGGGTTTGAGTGTGAGAAGTACTTTTATTCCAGTTATTCACTTTTTAGTTTCCATGTCTGAATGACTCATCAATAGATGGCATCTTTTTTGTCAACTACAACCTATCATTCTATTGTTGTTGGATTCCAATTCTTAGCATTCTAATAATGTATCTGTGTCTTCTGGTGTCATTTACTGTAGGTAGATGTTGAAGAAGTGATGTTTGTTGCAAAAGAGCTCTGGCATGGAAGAAGCGCAAGAGACCAATTCGCAAAAGATGTTGGACGGGGAATGTGGCGAGCTATTAATGAATTAATGCTTGTGAGGTATGAATAGCTTTCCAGGTGGTGTTACACTCTTGCCTAATATGCCATAATATTTGTTGTGGATTCAAATAAAAAGGTATCTGGGCCACACTTTTTCTCGTTTCTTTGAACATGAACACATTATAACCATCGCCATTTTTAAAATTATGTAATTTCTTTTGGGTTTTATATATCTTATTGAGGAAGATAAACATATATTTTACTCGGAATTCTATAAAATCGCATTGATAGATCAATTTCTCTGGTGCTGACATTTTTTGTGAACAAATTAGGTGGGACAGAGCAAAACCAGCATCCGTGGCTAACTTGATTCTTTTGAGGTTCAAAGAGGTAATTCAGCTTTACTCGTTATATGAATCTCCCACCTTGGCTAATTTAGGGATGATCGATCATGGATATATTGGTAAGGAATACATCTCTATTGGTGTGAGGCTTTTTGGGAGGCCCAAAGCAAAGCCATGAGAGCTCATGCTCAAAGTGGACAATATCATATCATTATGGAAAATCATGTTAAACTAACAAGAACGTCTTATTGTGAAACTGACTAAGCATTTCCCGATAAAATTCTTTGTTTTGCATGATTACTTTTACTACTGCAAAGTGCAAAAAGCAGCCATGGTCCGCTTACTACCCACGCTGTCATTTGCACTTGTTTGTTTATGCAAGTAAATTGGGTGAAACCGACCTTACCTTGTTTTCATTTTCAATGGAAAAAAGAATTGTGGAATAAAAATTCGATTTAAATTTTATTTTGGTCTTAAACTCTCGTACTTATTTCATTTTGGTTCTTATACTTAATGTACATTTTGTTTTGGTCCGAACGTCCATTTTGGACCCTAATAATTTCATCTTGGTTCTAAAGTACCTATGTGAGTCATAAGTAGCTTTTTATGATCGATAAAAAGTTTGATTCTTTGATGCAGGCTGATGAACACGAGTCAGCCACCCTAGATGACATAAAGGAAAATGAACCCGAATTCTTTACGAGGGTAACCGGTGTTTTGAAGCGAGCCGAGATGGAATTTTTCTCATGAAGACGTAGGAATTTGTTGCTTTTATCCCCAATATTATCAATCTTATACAGAATTAGGGTCTGTTCTTCACATCTAGATTTTGTTTCATGTTTTCGGTTTCATCGAGTTTAGTGAACATGCATTCGATAAATGCGTTTTTGGATTTTGTGATCGGAATAGTGAAAATTTTGAAAGTAACAAAATTGTATGCAAGTCATTCCGCAGAATTTAGCATTTATCTCTCACACCCACTGTGCTCCAAGCTCACCTGAAACCAACGGTAAAACGACGTCGTTCCATATAAGGAGGAATACGGATGCGATAATGGCTTTGGCCAAGGACGGTTGCGCCCGCATGGTTCATATGGTGGCGTGCCGCCCCCGCCCGCGGCTGCATCAAACCTAAGATATATATATATATATATATTATTTTTATTTCTGATAAAATGTTATTAAATTTATTACAATATATTTACATTTTTTAATACACAGAAATTATCATTTAAGATAAATACAAAAAAAAAAAAAAAAAAAAAAAAAAAAAAGTGAAGATTGAGATAAATGATAGGGACGGTGACGTAATTTTCCATTCCCGCGTTGTATGGACATTCTTATGAGAACGGGTTTTGTGGTTACTTTATAAGGTTTTGGTTTTATTAGATTTTTTTCTTGAAGGTCATGCAAAAATATGATCGTAAAGTTAGTGTTAAACAATTATCAATGGAAATTTATACCAATATTAAATTAAAATTCGATAGCTATTATAAAATTTCTAAAATAGGATCGGAAAGAAGTAAATAAAAATAATTATTTTTTAAATTTAAAATATTCATTTAAATTCTAGTAACTTTTAGGAGTATTTTTCTTTAAATGGATTCTAAAAAATTATTAGAATCAAAATAATATTTAATTATCCACCTCCCTCCCTTTTCTACGTGTTTTATATGTTTTTTTTTTTTTTTTTTTTTTTAAATTTATAAATAATTAAAAATTAAAGTATTAGGAAAGAATGATGAAAGTAATGAAAGTGCATTAGGTAAATGATCTGAAATGATTGAGTTGTGTGTGGAATGGTGAATGATTTCTCCCGCTGAGACTCCATCGTTGACGATTGAAGCTTGAAGAATCACACAGAAGACGAAAATGGCGACAGAGTTTCCTCTGCTTCATCGCAAACAATTTTGAAAGTTTCCATTGGAAACTACGAGAACGAACACGCCAACTCAAAATCTCCTGCTCCACTTTCTCACTCTCCAAAAATTTCACTCTCTCACTTCACCAATTGCTAAGGTAATACTAACATTCAACAATTTCGTTACCATACCAATGTAGATTGTCGTTTTTGTTCATTGCATTCGTCGATGATCTTCGTTGTTGCCCTACTTCATCGGGAATGCTTCTCGTTTTCGTTATTCTTACGGAACTGAACTATTTATTGTATCACCAGTAATTTTATGAGGTTTTTGTTGCTCGGGAACTTCTCCATGAGCCATTCGTTCGTCAAGGTTTACGCTCTTGTGTTTTTGTTTGTTCGTTTTTCATTTAGCTGAGTGCTGTGTGGTTTTTCGTAATTTGATTATGTTTTTTTGCTCCGCAATCTGAGATGTTTGCTGAAAGTTATGAATTCGCATACTGATGTGAAGATTTGGCGTTAACAGGCGCTACGAAGAATATGATCAATCCAGCAGATGAAAATCACGAACTAAATTATGCGAAACGTTTCTCGATTAGGTGAAATTCTGCATTCTAAAGTTCTGAGGTGTAAATTTTACCATTATTTTATGTTCTTGGACGCTGCATTCATCTGCTACTCTTTCCATCTTGAGCATGAGCTTTATTTTTTGGGATTTAACCTTGATCACATTTAAAGTTTCATGAACATTTCCCCTTTTTATTGTTCTTAGAAACGGAATCAAACGAGGCAATTTTGTTTAGTTTTTTCTCTGTTTGAAAAATATTGGTTTCATTGCACAACTTAACGATCCAAATGGATGCCAATACGATGAAATAAATTGTTTCTGTTGTTATCATATGGTCAAGAAGTTCCTCAGCTCGTTGCAAGTTGAGAAACTTAGTGCTGGTCTAGCTACTCTGGTTTGTTTTCCTTCCTTTATCCATTTTCTTAAATTTTTTTTATATATATATAAATCACAGTCCACTGTGGTCTCTGTTAGTATAGACTATATAGTCACTTGAACATGGTCTAATCCGTTAGGGTCTGTACTAAAAGGATTAACCACAGTCCACTGTGGTACTCACGGTTGAGGATTATTGGGAGTTCCACGTTGGTTAAGCCTCAGGGGAGACCTATAGTGTACTTTGTTCGAGGAGAGGATTGTTGAGGATGATTGGGAGTCCCACGTTGGTTAATTTAGTGGAAGATCATGGGTTTATAAGTGAGGAATACTATCTCCATTGGAATGAGGCATTTTGGAGAAGCCCAAAACAAAGCCATGAGAGCTTATGCTCAAAGTGGACAATATCATACCATTGTGGAGATCCGTGATTCCTAACACTCACTTCCTTACTTCAGTCCGAGGATCCTCGATACGTTGATCCCCTATCAGCTCATGATAAGTATGTTCTTGGTCAGAGTGATATATATCCTCTGGACAACGAAGTTAGGGCTATCGAATTGGGTTTCTTTATGCATTGCAGCTTTGTTGGGATCTTGGACGGAAGTCAGGTCCACTTCGAGAATGGTTTGGGGTACCAGTGCACAGTCTATGATATAGTATATCATAGACTGGGCTGTGGTTTAGTAGCGTTTTAGATAATTTTTAGTTAGATTTTAGCTCATGGTTAAAGGAAATTATAGCCTATAGACCGAAATCTAATATTTAAAATCGAAATGTGTTTTTTTTTTTTTTTTTCGAGACTTAAGAATTATTTTTTTCTTTTATTTGTTTCAGAATCCATTATTTATATTATCTAAGCTAGTTTTTAACAATTTTGGACAAGACTTGGCTTTTATGTCGCTTCTGATCATCTGTTTGCAGACAATATACCCTTTCTTGTCGTCAAAAGAACATATTTGATTGCTGGCCATTTCCAGACAAGTACCTGCTTCTGTGTCAGAAGCATGGTGTTACCAATGTTTTGCCACCAATTCATCCCCCTCGTAGTGTCATTCAATCATCTGAAGATGACCACTCGATTGATTTTAAGGCAGACAACAAAGATCCCATTGTCATTCATTCAGCTGCTACAGAATCAAACAATTCCAGAGAAATCTGTTATTCATCAGGGATATCCCATGATGTTTCTTTTGATATGTTGGGTCCTCAAACGAATACAACTTCACATTCATGTCTCGATGTTGAGAAACAGCCAATTTGGTCGGTGGATTGCTCGAGAATGTCGAGGAAAAATGACAGGAGACGAAAAGGGAAACAAAAGAAACGGTTGATGGTGGATATTTTGGCAGTGGCAAAGCCTTGTAGTTTGGAAGATGTTTATGAAATGAATAGCGAGAATGTTGATAAAAATACAGCCGTTGAGAAAGGGTTGAGAGGAGTTAAACAATCAGCCATTGTTGACCATGGCTGCAACTCTGAGCTTGCAGAGGATTGCTCAAATGAAAAGCTTGAAATTCATGGTTATGAAGAAGAATACCCCAACTTGTTAGGACAAAACAGATGGGTATTGAAAAGTCAAACTCATAGGCTACAGATCCAAGTCTAAAGCATTAGTTCATTTCGGCTTTATGCAAGGTAATATTTACTTTTCCATTATTCTTCGCTGATGATTGCACCTTCTTTCAAAACATTATATACATAAAATATATTTCATTTGATCGATTTTATCAAATATTATAGACTAGGAGTGAGTGATTATACTGAACATATAGAGTAGATGAATCTGTTTTATGGTTCTAATATTTGTGCATTCAGGAACACACCAATTAACATGCTAATTCAACACTCAACGATTAAATTCCTGCATTATTATTGACACGAACACAATGATAGAATTGCAATATATCACATGTGGGTGTTTATTGATTTTATAGCTCGAAGTCTCATATAGCAATCCATTTTGATCACAGTTTTGATATTGACTTCAAAAGTATTTATAAAGGGTATAAAAATTAAACAAAATATTGTTATTAACGAAACTCAATTTTAAATTGTAAGATCCCACCTCGATTAGGGAGGAGAACAAAACATTCTTTATAAGAGCATGAAAACCTCTCCCTAGTAGACGCATTTTAAAAAGAGAAAACTCGAAAGAGAAAACATAAAAAGGACAATATCTACTAGCGGTGGGCTTGAGTCGTTACATAAATAATAGGAGAAACTACAGAATAAACGCATGCAGTATGTTTCTAATCAAGAAGTGAGTGTTAATGTTTAGCATGCATAGAGTTGCTTCTTTTGTTATGTTTAGGGTTTAGGGTTTTGGCACCCCAAGCTCTGTTATGTATTATTCATCGGCTTTGAGTTCTCCGTTGCTGAAGAAGATGCAAGCATGCATGCATATCTGATCTTAAATTCTTTTGCAGTGCAAATTATGTTAGAACAGATTTGAGGGAGCACAGTATATTTTCCAGCAACGGCAGCAAGAGCCTTCAATTAACAGGGGCGAGACTGGGGAAGACCTCTATGCAATGAGCAATATTTCTGTTGGTATTTATTTGTGTAATGCAAACGAGGAGGTAACAAACTTAAATGCTAATTATTTTGAGCATTCAGGAAATTTTCAACACACCAAAAATGTTAGACCAGAAAGATTGTTCAGAATATGTTGCATATTTATATGTATGAGCTGCTAGTTGGACAAGGGTTTACCTTAGTTTTCATAAAGGCTGGTTTCTTATGGTCCAAGTTTTGTTATTATTTGATGTGTGGAATTGCCGCTTAACAAATACTCTTAGAAGGATGGGGAAATTTCCATGTTTTGCAATAGGAAGCAACTTATCTATATATCTGTCTAAAGTCTCATGCTTAAACCTTTGGATCCACCGACTTATTTTCTTATCCTATGCCGACAAAACCAACATCTCAACACTTGGCAAATCCCTATTTAAGTTTGCTAATAGCTTGGCACCATGGTATAGATTTTGCAAATTTGACTATTTGGTTCACTTATAGTTTGTCCGTTCCATTCATCTTCTGCAAAATTTAGCTAGAGATGTCTATTTAACTTATGGAGACCTGCCTCAAACAGAGATTATATTTGGTCTTCTGTCTTGCCCAATAACCCGAATAGAGATTAACTAGAGTTTTCTCCCTGTCAACTAAATGGGGTCAGAAGGGAATTATATTCTTCATTCCTGATCTCACCTCACCTTGCTTTATAGGTATATATTTCATTTATTTCATTTGTTTGAGATGTTTGTTGAAGATATTTTTTGAAGTCTCGTAGAATAAATTATGCTGCTAGAACTACGTATTATATGTTACTTGTGAAATTTGACTGGATTATTAAGATATCTGATAAATGAAAATTATTTTTTAAAAAACTAATATTTCTTTAAAAATTTAGAGAAAAACTCATCACTGGAATGAGTCTCTATTTTGAGAAAAATAAATGAAAAATTTTACGATGACAAAATTGAAATAGGTAGCAGAGATCAGAACGAATACGGCTTCTTCGTTTCCACCCATATACATCTCTAAATTTAATCACACCCTATCAGCTCATCCCGCAGCAATCCCAAGCAAGGCTGCACCTCTGCACTTTCATATAAACATCATCATTTTTCAAAAGCTAAGCATCATTTGGATTAAACTTCAGCACCAAAAGCCAAAACCCAACCTTGAGGAGAAAATTTCTAACGCTTGAACTCACCCTGATTGACTGGTGCCTCAATCTTTCAGTGAAATTTGAAACTTCTCGTGCATGTGCTAGAATGAACACTTAGCAGACAATTAAGCCAGCTTGTCCACTGAAAGAGGACAATCCCTCAAGAATTTAAGAACTTAAAACTACAAGGGTTTGGCGTTTCAAGTTTGCATCAGAATTTAGAACAATCTACGTATGAAGTTGTTTAAGACAATGGAAATTCCACGTATCTTTATAAGGGTAAGCCCTCGTAGCCTTATATCAGGTCGAAATGTGTTAACCGTCGTCTTATATACCTACGATCTTCTAGCTTATATAAAAGTTTGGATGACGCATGTTCGATAAGAAAGAACGAAGATGCTCACTTTTTGTCATGGTGTGGCTTTTGAAGCTCATCCTTCAACGTTCAAATCACTTTGGACACCATTATCAAACATGAACTTGCATACTAATCAAAGGCTTATGAATATGAACGAAAAAGGAATGGAGATGGAATTTTTGTGCTTTTCTGATATGGTTGCTAGCTGCATATCATATTATCAATTATTTGAATCAATTCATGAGGTTGCTAGCTGGATAGATATTTGGATGGTCTCTATATCATATTCTTTAACATCTTAAACGTCTCAGTTAGCAATTAGAAAAACACATGAAAAGAAAGGACAGGCTTGTCCTTCGAGACTCACCTCTTTTATTTTAATTGATCATATTGCCAATACTCTCGAGTAGGGTTCATCGAAAGTTCCGCTTGAGGATTAGGGAGATCCCTTAGATATTCCGTTTTTGTGCCCAAATCAGAAAAGGAAAAAAACCCAGCTTCCATTAGGGTCTCTCGGGGAAGGAAATACATCTTAGATGTCATTAAATGATTCTATTCATAGAAAGGCCTCGAAACCTAATAATCCTTCTTCCATAATATATTTTAAGTTAGCTTATATGATATTAATTAAATTTTTATAGAGATTAATAATAAATAATATTAGAATGTTAGTCCACTAATCATTTGACACGTGGCAAGCAGGCAAGCAAAAGTCAGGGAATCTCCGTACAACTGCTGGTGAAGAAACCGATGAAATGGCCGACCAAATCGCCGCTTTCTTCCGTTCTCAAATTTTTTTCAACCTCCACACGTGGACTTTCCCACCCCAATCACACTCCTCTACCGAAAATACCCTCACCTTTTCCAATTAATTACGCCCCTATTACACAGTCAACCATGACTCAACCCATCTAGGTAAATTCGAAATTAGCCAGAAGTTGAAGGGCTCCTGTGGATACTTCAGCGCTTTGGAGTGCAGGTCTGAATCGAAGCTTCTCTGTTCAGCTGTGAACGTTTCTTTCTTGACGTGGTATTCTCTTTTGACTTTGATCGGAGACCGATATCTTTTTCTGTGAAATTGCAGAGTTTCTTCATGCCAGTTTACATCTCTGACTATAACTCGTTTCTGGGTCCTCGATCGTCTCATAATTCCGCTCGATTTTCCCTTTGCCATTGCGATTAAGCTCCGTGGGTGAGTAGCTTTCTTTGATTTTATGGGGTTTTTGTTTCTCTGTCCGATTTGTTGGATCGTGTTCTTTATGGATTTGGAGATTTGGGTTTGATTGTCTTTTTGATCTTCTGATGTTCTAGAGCGGTAATTTTGTTTACTGGGTCCTGATTTCTTGGAATTTTGGTTGAGTAATCGAACTGTTTAGATCAGTTTTTATTATTGCCTTGTTGATTGCTGGATTTTCATTATACAGAGATTGAACTTCACTGTTGGCTGAATCTGTATTCATTGGATTTGAAGTGGTGGGTCTGGTTTTGTTCTTCCCTTTAGATCTTCAAACCTCTACGTTTACATTGGATTTCGATTGTTCATGGATCAACACTTATTTCCTTCTTAATTTGTTTTTCCTGTGGGTAGAGAAGATTATGAACACAATAGGTGTTCTTTAGGAAATTATGAAGCTGGAAGAAGATTGAAATAAACAAAGCTTGGGTAGCTGTGGTTAGAGGGAGTTTTGTTTTATCATTAGTACTATCAAAACATTATATATGGGAATGTTCAGTAGATTTCATCTAAGTGGCCATCTCCTGGAGGGAGTTTAGTTTTGGTTCAGATCTCAATGCCTTTCGATCCCACGGTCGTCGCCAAAAGGTTGGTCGGTTTCCATCAGGGGGCAGAGTCTTCCCATGGTGGTCGAATGTTTTTCCAATGGACATTAGTTTATTTACCTTCAGCTCAATGTTTCGAGATATTTGAGGAGAGTGACATTAAACAAAAGTTGCTAATCGAGTCTGTGGCTCGCCTTGATGGGACAAGCTTTTAGAGTTGCAATCCAAAAGTCGAGCTATGGGTGCACGTTTAGAACGTTAAACATCCCTTGCTCCTTGCCTTTCTTGTGACTCTTGTGGCTCACCTGATTGCTATACTTTTTAGGAAAACATGAAGTACATAGTATTTAATCCTAGTATACCTTAGACTGTCTCTATCCCTCCTCCATATATGTTTGTTGTCCCTGAGAGGAAGCCTCTACCTTTCTAGCAGACGTGTTTTAAAAACCTTGAGAGGAAGCCCGAAAGGGAAAGCCTAAAGAGGGCAATATCTGCTAGTGGTGAGCTTGGACCGTTATAGAAAAAGTATGATATGATTCATGATCTTTCCTCGATCAACCATACGATATTTTGATGGTTTTTGCCAATTGGTATCCTTTTTTTGGTTCATTCTTGGAAAATCACATTGATTTTCTTTGGTTCTCTATACATTACCACATGATTTACATATAGGTGCTTGTAATATAGGTACAATGAGAGCACCATCATTACTTGCGCAATGCTTGCCTGGTTTGGTGCCCCAAGATAAAGGAAGCCAGAGCACTCCCTCCATTTCAGAGAGAGATGTCCATCTCCCCTCACCAGCTGTGGAGATTCTCCCTTCAAAGGCATTTCTTCTGTACTTTTCTTCCTGTTATTGCCAACCACTTTTGGGAATACCATTAACACTTTCTTCTCCTTTGAGCAGACAGCTCATCCCTACAAATATGCAGGGGAGAACGTCGATTTGCAAGGTCTCAATGTCTTTAAGGTACTTCACTAGTTCGGTTCGACACTAGTGGTAATTCTTGAGGGAAAACCCGACAGTTCTTCACTTGTGCTAAATGGTGTCCTTGTCTCCAGGGTAGAGTTAGTGTTGCCGATATAATTGGCTTCAATGGATCAGAGTCTATATCTTCAAAGCCTGAAGGTATATCTATGCTTTCTACACTCGTACACTCATAATTATACATGTCTTTAAGTTTGAAGCTTATCTTTATTTTATAGGGTATCTGAAATCTTGGGACAGTTCCATTGATCTTGTTAATGTCCTTAAGCATGAGATTCGCGACGGACAACTGAGCTTTAGGGGCAAAAGAGTACTTGAGGTAATAATCCATTGTGGTCGAGCGGGGCATGCCATTTATACGATAAATTAGATTTTGAAACATTTTCGTGTCGTGTTATCATACACATTATGATTTTCAAGCTAACCTCTTTGGTTGGTGCTTTGCAGCTGGGTTGTAGCTATGGACTTCCTGGAGTTTTTGCTTGCCTCAAGGTACCTCATCGTTAATCCGTCTCCATCCGAACGTTTTTTAATAGTATGCTCTGCGTCTGTTACTAGCTAAATAAGTTGTTCTCGAGTGCAAGTTCGGTTGACTGAAGCAGCAGTAGAATCTTTTGTTAGATGTTATTGATCAATACTGCGATCTTGATAAAGATCTAATGACGCTCCTTATAAGGATGTGGAAACCTCTCCCAAGTAGACGCGTTTTAAAATCATAAGGCTGATGGCGATACGTAATGGGGCAAAGTGGACAATATCTGCTAGCGGTGGGCTTGGGCTGTTACAAATGGTATTAGAGCCAGTCACCGGATAGTGCGAGACACTAGTCGGAGTAGGGCTAGACCCTCTCTATAGTAGACGTGTTTTAAAAACCTTGAGGGGAAGCCCGAAAGGGAAAGTTCAAAGAGGACAATATCTGCTAGCGTTGGGGTTGGGGGTTGGGCTTATTCATAGTATTAAAACAGGGAATGGAAGTGTGGTTATAGCTGAGTTTTCAATCTTGTTACAGGGAGCAAGCATAGTGCACTTTCAAGACCTGAGTGCAGAAAGTGTTAGATGCACAACCATACCGAACGTCCTTGCGAATCTCGAACAAGCTCGGGACAGGCAGAGTAGACAGGCGGAGAGTCCCTTAACTCCGTCCAGACACAGTTTGAGCCCATCGGTACATTTTTACGCGGGCGATTGGGAAGAGCTCCCAACAGTGTTATCCGTTGTTAGGGGTGATGGATTTGAAGGACCTACTGGAATGAGCTTGAGCTTCTCTGAAGAAGATTTTATGGATGGTTGCAGCAGTCAAGATGGTAGCATCATTGGGCACGAGTCTTCCTCAAGGAGATCGAGGAAACTATCGGGAAGTCGAGCATGGGAGAGGGCGAGTGAGAGCGATCAGGGAGAAGGTGGATACGATGTGATTTTAATGGCGGAAATCCCATATTCACTAAACTCTTTGAAGAAACTATACAGTCTTATAAAGAAGGTAACTAACTCTAAAGCGACTTGAATAGTTTTTACAAACATCAAACACGTTGTGAAAAATCGTCTGTTTTGGTGAAACTTTAGTGTGTGAGGCCACCATATGGAGTTTTATACTTGGCGACCAAGAAGAATTACGTCGGTTTCAATAGCGGAGCGAGGCATTTGAGGAGTTTGGTCGACGAGGAAGGTGTTTTTGGAGCTCACTTGGTGAAGGAGATGACTGACAGAGACATTTGGAAGTTCTTTCTCAAGTGATACAATAGCTTTGCTTCTTTCATTGTAAAATCTGTATTTTTCTTTACTTTCTTCTCAATTTTGCCTGGATTTCTCTTGCTTTTACTGTAAAGGATGCACTCTCTCACTTAATCTAAGCTAAGGTTAAATGTGCTTATCGTTCTATTTCTTGTTTTTACCACCTAATTGATGATTCGGGTCTCCTTCTAGCGTTCTTAGCTTCGCTACCCCACCTCTATGGTCCGTGGTCTGTCAAGACAAATGCTTAGGTAAAGTAAAGCAACCGTAATAAATCAATCAAATATATGTATTTTTTAAAATTTATAGACTAAAATAAATACCAAGTATTAGATGTATTTTTAAAAATTTATAGGCTAAAATAAACACGAAACTTGTAATTTAAATTTATTATTATTATTATTTTAATTATATTAAGTCTGTCCATAATAAACACGAAACTCGTAATAATTTAAATTTATTATTATTATTTTTTAATTATATTAAGTCTGTCCATAATAAACACGAAACTTGTAATAATTTAAATTTATTATTATTATTTTTTAATTATATTAAGTCTGTCCATAATAA